>NC_041391.1:232656624-232709762 GCF_002162155.2 Triticum dicoccoides
GGGCCTGGCGGGCCGGCGGCGACGGGTGGTGGCGGAGCCACGTGGCGCTTGCCGGTAGGAGGAGAGCGGCGGCGGGGTGATGTGTCGCGTGGGGATTGGTCGGGGTGAGGTGGAGGCTGGACGTGTCCGGCCAGAGTTGGACGTGTCCGGCGGCGCGAGAGGAGCGGGGATAGGGTTGGACCCGGGATTTCGGGGAGGGGCACATATTTATAGGTAGAGGGAGCTAGGAGGCTCCAAATGAGGTGCGGTTTCTGCCCACACAATCGTGATCGAATGACCGAGAGCATGGAAGGGGTTGGGATTGGTTTTGGGCCACTTGAGAGGGGTGTTGGGCGGCAACACAAAGAGGGCTTTTACGGTTACCTGGTTAACCGTTGGAGTACCAAACGACCTCCAAATGGCACGAAACTTGACAGGCAGTCTACCGGTGCTATACCAAGGCCACTTGGCAAACCTCGGGCCATTCCGAGGAAGTTTAACACCCGCACACAACCGGAGACAAAAGGGGGACGCCGGAGGAGATAGGAGTGCCGGATTGCAAAACGGACAACGGGGAAAATGCTCAGATGCATGAGACGAACACATATGCAAAATGAGATACACATGATGACATGATAAAATGCAACACGCAAGCAAATGACATGGCAATGACGGCGAATAACTGGCGGACATCTGGCGCATCGAATCCGGGGCATTACAACTCTCCTCCACTAACAAGAGATCTCGTCACGAGATCTTAGGACCGAGACGGAAGGGAAAAGGGATAAGGTGAAACAAGAACTCAAGAGAAGAAGCAAAGAATCGGGAGAACTCGAGAAGAAGAGAGGAACGACGAGAGTGATGAGAATCGAAAGCTCACGGAATCAGATAGACTATGAAACCACTCCGGTTAGAACGAGATAAGAAACGAATAAGACTGAAAGGATTTAGGCAGCACTCCGGCTGAAACATGGAGGAATAGAACATGAACTTGAGAGGATGGAATGATACTTGATGAAGACATGACACAAAACCTCCGAAAAGAATTGAAAAAGTTAAATAAAAAGAACGGAGATGAAAATGACAACTTGTGCCACGAATGAAATAGAAAGCAACCTTAGAAGAAAGGATTGAACGGAGTTGTTGAGAAAATCAACAACGAAAAGAATAAGCTTGTCGTGGACTTATGGATAACATCTCAAAATTATGAGGTGATCGCCGACCACAAGCGGAAAATATTGAATAGCTGAGACGAACGAAGAAATGCAAAACTCCAGTTCAAAAGAATACAGAGAATTAATTGCACTTCGAGACGTGACAAGAAAAGATACTTGAACTCCTCCAACAAGAACCTTGATGAACACTTGAAGAATGAATTAAATTATGAAGGACCACCATGAAGAACTCCGATGACAAAAAGGATGACGAGACAGAATGAAGGATGAAAGAAAAAAGATGAGCCTTGCGGTGATTTAGATGGAGGTTCCGACGAAATGGCCAAGGAAATTTGAACTCCGGAAAAGAAGAGATGAAAAACACTTGGGACTAGAATTTATTCGTCAAGAACAAACTCTGAAGGAAGGGATTACTCACTTGGATGAAATACGAATAAGATTTATTGTATGCTTATCCTTCATCAAATTAAATTGATGACAAGCAATGGATTTTGCATACTACTTATTCTTCTTGAAAAAGGATAAAGGGGGAACATAGCACAAAACTTGAGAAAGTCTTTATGAACACCGGTAGGATTGAAAAGAACGAATGAATTAAAATGATAATCAAAGAAAAAGAATCTTGAATGAACCACCGTAAGAATTCGAAAATGACTGATGAAAGAGACTGAATCACCGGGAAGAATTATAAGAACCAATATGCTCGAGGGGATTTAGATGCAAAAGAACAAAGAGATCATGAGTTGATTAAAGAACACTTGAACGAAGCACTGGGATAATTGGATAACGGTAGCTGAAATGTGAGGCCTAAGAATTCTTCTAGGACGATGGCCTCCGGTGAAAAAAAAACGGAAAAACAACTTCTGACATACTCCAGATGGGTAAGAAAAGGAATATCTGACAAATGTAATAATTCGAGAGGATAACAAGAGACTAGAACCACGAATCTTGGAGAGAACGGGCAAAATTTAGAGGAAAAACTCTTCTTCAATCTTCAAATGTTGAGAATGACGACGAGGAACACCAGTAAAATTTGTTAAGGCACTCCGGGGGAACGAAAAAAAGCGAAGAGGTTGAGGCAACAATGATAATGATTTGAAATTGATCATGGAAAGGCATCTGACTGATGAAATCCATTCTTACGTCACCCTTTGAAAAGAATAATAACTCCGGGGGAATTAGAAGAGTCAGGTAAGATCCTGGGAAAAGACCTGTGGGTTAGGGCCCACTAAAGAGAGAAAAACTCCGTTGAAAAGGATTGTTGAAGAGATAGATGATGCACCGGAACAATTGAAATATTTGAATGAGGTGACAACCTCGAATTAAATGGAACACTGACGAATCTCCTGAGATGTCTTGAGCACACTAGAAGGATAAACTGGCGAGAGGCCAGCGAGCAAAGAAAGCACTTGAGTCGAGGACATGAACATGATCAACATCGGAAAAAAACTTGAATTCAAACCACCGGAAAAGAAAATGAGACGAACAACGATTAACTTGATGAGAATTCACCGGTTGAAATAATTTACGAAAGACTGAAGAGGTTCCGCACGAATGAAATTGATGCTCGAAAGAGACTCAGGCTCCAGGAAGAAGAGGGTGGGAGGGCGGGAAAAACAAACGACTTGGAAGGGGAAAAACCCGATGAATAACTTGAAGAGAAACACCAGTTGAAAGAATGCAAAGGCTTCGCACGAGTAGGATGGATACTCGATTACAGACTCCGGCTCCAAGAAGAAAAGGCGTGGGCGGGTGGGAAAAAAGAAAACAAGTGAGGATTGAACTTGGCAACGATGAAGAGGCTCGAGTCAACTTGACGAGAAATGCACCGGATAAAAAGAGCTGAGAACCAACGATCGGAAAACCAACTGCATGATCCTAAAGGAATATTTGAAGGGGAAGAGGAGTAATTCAAAACACCTACATCAAGATTCCTCACCAGAGCGACGAAGGGGCTGAGGAGTAAAAAGAATTCCTACTCTCCGATATAACTAGACTCCAAAAACAGTTTTCTTCTAGACTCGACAACGGCCAAACTACACGATCAAACAAGGGGGGCTCCTAGGGTCGGTCGAGGCTCTGATACCAACTTGTCATGCCCAAGATGTGATCCTATCCTAAAGGAACTCGAAGGTCCCACCAAGGATAGAAGCGCATCTTGAAGACGCTTTTGCAAGGTGGATATCGTTACATCAACATTACATAATAGATGGGGATACATACAAAAGGCATACAATGCCACACGAATACAACATTATCTTACATAAGAGCAACATACTCAAACGACATCCACCCTGCTAGCCCAGGCTGCCGACCTGGAACCTATCCCCTGATCGAAGAAGAAGTAGAAGAAGAACTCCAAAACAAGCAAACATCGCTCTCGTGTCATGATCATCGCATAACCTGTACCTGCAACTGTTGTTGTAGTAAACTGTGAGCCACGAGGACTCAGCAATCCCATTACCATGGGTATCAACACTAGCAAAGCTTAATGGGAAAGGAAGGGGTAAAGTGGTGAGGTTGCAGCAGTGACTAAGCATGATATGGTGGCTAACTTACGCAAATAAGAGCAAGAAGGGAGCAAATGGAACGGTCGTGAAGCTAGCAATGATCAAGAGGTGATCCTGAACTCCTACTTACGTCAAACATAACACAGAAACTGTGTTCACTTCCCGGACTCCGCCGAGAAGAGACCATCACGGCTACACACGCGGTTGATGCGTTTTAATTCGGATCTGGTGTTAAGTTATCTACAACCGGACATTAACAAATTCCCATCTTCCCATAACCGTGGGCACGGCTTTCGAAAGTTTATACCCTGCAGGGGTGTCCCAACTTAGCCCATGATAAGCTCTCGCGATCAACGAAGGATATTCCTTCTCCTAGGAAGACCCGATTAGTCTCGGAATCCCGGTTTACAAGACATTTCGACAATGGTAAAACAAGACCAGCAAAGCCGCCCGATGTGCCGACAAATCCTGATAGGATCTGCACATATCTCGTTCTCAGGGCACACCGGATAGGTCAGCCTACGAGTAAAACCAACCCTCGAGTTGCCCCGAGGTGGCCCTGCAGTCTGCCCGTTTCGGACCAACACTCGAAGGAGCACTGGCCCGGGGGGGTTAAATAAAGATGACCCTCGGGCTCCGGAAACCCAAGGGAAAAAGGGCTAGGTGAGGCAAATGGTAAAACCAAGGTTGGGCCTTGCTGGAGGAGTTTTATTCTAAGCGAACTGTCAAGGGGGTCCCATAAATCACCCAACCGCGTAAGGAACGCAAAATCCGGGAACATAACACCGGTATGACGGAAACTAGGGCGGCAAGAGTGGAACAAAACACCAGGCATAAGGCCGAGCCTTCCACCCTTTACCAAGTATATAGATGCATTAATTAAATAAGAGATATTGCGATATCCCAACAAAATACTATCCACCATGGAGCAATCTTCAACTTCACCTGCAACTAACAACGCTATAAGAGGGGCTGAGCAAAGCGGTAACACAGCCAAGCAATGGTTTGCTAGGAAGGGTGACAAAGGTTAGAGGTTCATGGCAATTTGGGAGGCTTGATAGAACAAGGGATAGGTAGCGCAGCATAGCGATAGAACGAAGCAACTAGAATAGCAATGATAGTAGTGAGATCCAGGGTAACGGTCATCTTGCCTGAAATCCCACTAGGAAGGAGAATGAGTCGATGAAGAAGATGAACGGGTGAAGCCACGAAGACGAACCAAGCGTAGACGAACGAATCCTCACGATCGCAACGAAAACGGGAACTATCGAGAGAAGCACACAACATGGTAAACACACCACACATATACATGACATGATGCACAACAAGCATGATGCATGACAAGGCCACATGAAGCTACTCATGTCAAGAGATGATGCATACAAGAACAACACATCAAAGCAAGTTTAAATGAGGCCGGAAACAACATATAACAACTCCGGTAAGTCCTCATATGCAAATTTTGAAATTAGTCCAGATCTGAACAAAACTTATGTTCAAGTTGTTAAACAGCAAGTTAAGATGCACCAGGATGATCTGCACGAGATTCTAGTCAAGTTACATATAAACTCCAAAACAGCAACTAGGCATATTGAAAGCACCGAAACGACATGCTACAGTACCACAATATGAAAATCAACGGCATGAACATGATGTACAGGTGAAGCATGACAAAACATGAACACTGAGCTAACTCCAGAAATCACTAGAACATGCTCAAAAGGACATGGCAAGATTGCAAATAATAACAGTTTCAGACTTGGCAGAAATAACATCAGATTTCAATGTTTAGAGCTATCAAACAACATGTTACAGGAACTTAACATGGCAAACAAAGGCGTGACGTGAATCTACTAATTGCATATAACAAAAGTCCCTTACTGACCATGAGCCAAAAGGGCACAGAAGATATGATGGCACCTATGTAAACATGGCAAATTATATGACAGATTCATACATGGCAGGAACAACAATAAGTAGGCATGTTGGTGAGCTTGTACCACTCACCACATAGCAATACATGGAATGGCAAGGCAACCAACAGTAATAAGACATGTTTTAGAAGCTAAGCATGGAAATAACAAGTTCATAGGGCGCATGGATCAGTAGCAAAAATCATGGCAACATTGAACTTAATGTTAACAGGCTGACAGCAACATTATTTAGCAAGTCTGTAGCAAAATAACAAGAAGTTACAGCAGGCTATAAATGCACCCAGGGGCATGAATGGATAGCGCATAACATTTATAACAAATCATCCTTAGTGAACATCTCCAGATTATGCATAGAATGACTTGTAGCAGCAGGTTTACATAGCGTCATGATATAGCAGAAACAGTCTAGCAAAACAGCAACAGCAACTACCCTACTTCACGAGCTCGTTGCACTCAGTACAAGATTCAAACAAATACATGGATGGCACCACTGTAAATAAGGCATGACATAGTTCAAAACACATGTAGACATCAAGCTCATAAGATGCACACACAAAATGCAACAAAAAAGACAAAACAACAAGTTATAACAGTTCCAGCAGATTAACATCATATAGCACTCTTGCAACGATGATTAGGGCATCAAGATGGACTCAAACAAACATGGCACAATGGAACAAAATGAAGAGCATCTCCCAATGAACAATTTGATATATTATGCACGCAAAACGGACCAGTTTGCATGGAGTTATGATGCGATGAACAGGGCATAAAATACTGCAGGGAATCGGGACTTGGCAGAATTATACCATCGCGAAAAGTCAACCCGGGACAAGGACGTGCGGGACGAGGAGATCCGGACGCGGGGGAGGCGCGTTTGGATGGAGGGAGTGGTGGATCTGATCCACTCCCTCGGATCCGGCCGGAGCTCCGGCGAGGGAAAACTCCGGCGAGCTCCTCGCGGAGCGGGGACGAGCAGGAGGTCGGCGAGGGCGACGTGGAGAGGAGGGAGCAGGGGGGCGGCGCTCGGGGCACGGCAAGGCGGCGGCCGGAGATGGAAGGGGCGGCGAGCCGAGGCAAGCTCGGGGAGGTCCGGCCCTCCATGGCGCGGTGGCTCTGGTCGCGGGAGTTCTACTACGGTGGCCGCGGGCGGAGCCGGCGAGGGGAGGCGCGGGGGCGCCGGCGTTGGGGAAGGCGGCGATCGGCGCCGGATGGCGAGGAGGTGGACGGCGCCGAGCGCGATGGAGGCGAGGCGCACTCCGGCGAACGTGGTGGCCGGCGGCGGAGACGAGGCGGCGGACGGCGGCGAGCGGGCGCCGGCGCGGGCGGCGGGGCACGCGGGCCGAGAGGGCCCCGCGCGGGCCTGGCGGGCTGGCGGCGACGGGCGGTGGCAGAGCCACGTGGCGCTTGCCAGTAGGAGGAGAGCGGCGGCGGGGTGACGTGTCGCATGGGGATTGGTCGGGGTGAGGTGGAGGCTGGACGTGTACGGCCGGAGTTGGACGTGTCCGGCGGCGCGAGGGGAGCGGGGATAGGGTTGTACCCGGGATTTCGGGGAGGGGCACATATTTATTGGTAGAGGGAGCTTGGAGGCTCCAAATGAGGTGCGGTTTTCGCCCACACGATCGTGATCGAACGAATGAGAGCATTGAGGGGGTTGGGATTGGTTTTGGGCCACTTGAGAGGGGTTTTGGGCTGCCACACAAAGAGGGCTTTTACGGTTACCCGGTTAACCGTTGGAGTACCAAACGACCTCCAAATGGCACGAAACTTGACAGACGGTCTACCGGTGCTATACTAAGGCCACTTGGCAAACCTCGGGCCATTCCGAGAAAGTTTAACACTCGCACACAACCGGAGACAAAAAGGGGACGCCGGAGGACATAGGAGTGCCGGATTGCAAAACGGACAACGGTGAAAATGCTCAGATGCATGAGACGAACACGTATGCAAAATGAGATGCATATGATGACATGATAAAATGCAACACGCAAGCAAATGACATGGCAATGATGGCGAATAACTGGCAGACACCTGGCGCATCAAATCCGGGGCGTTACACCTCCAAGGGCATCTCGGGGAACACCCCGTTCGGCCGGATCGAGATGACAGCGGCCCCGCAGTCGGACATGGCCCTGGCCTCTGGCCCCTGCTACTTGAGGAAGAAGAGCCGACTCCAGAGCTCCATGTCTGGCTCCACTCCCAGGTAGCCTTCGCGCAGAGTGGCAAAGCCAGAGAGCTGCAGCACCGCATTCGAGCCCAAGTGGTGTGGCTGCAGCCCGAAGAAGGAGAGAAAGGTGTGGAAGAAGGTGCTCGCGGGGAGGCCAGACCTGCGCTTGAAATGACTGAAGAAGACCACGTGCTCGCCCTCCAGCGGCTGCGGCGCCCTCTCCTCCCCGGCCACACGTGCAGCTACCTCCGCCGCCGACGGCAAGCGCCTGGTGTCGCGGAGGCACTGGATATCAGCGGCGGAGACCTCAGACCCTCGCACGAGCCTTTTGGTGGCGCTATCGGTGGAGCTCGACAAGGGTGCGGGGCGCGGCGACGAGGAAGCAGGCTTGTGCGGTCAGTGGACGTTCCAGCAATTGGCGAGCTCGAGTGTTGGGCAGGAAGAAGAAGGGCAGGGCGAGGGGTGCGTGCGTGAGTGTTTTCTGCCGGCCCCTCCCCCAGATTTTATAACCACGGCAAGACGTGGGGAAGTGGGATCGGCTGCGCCCGCTTTTCCACTTCCCCGCATTATGTGGGAACATTTCCCCATGAATTAACTACCCCGAGGAGTGCAACCATCCGTGGCGGCCGCAATCAATCCCCGCGTGTGGGCCGAGGGCGCGGCTTGGCGGGACCCGGCTCGATGTTGCGTGCCATCGCACGTGTGGCCTAGCAGGGCCACGCCGGACCCTGTACACAATGTGGCACCTGCGTCAGGCCGCGGGAGGTGTGTCCCTTCCCCTTGAAGACTCGGCAAGCGCCTCGATTGCCCGCCCATACCAGGGTGCCGCGATCCGGCTTCCGGAAGCCGGCACACAATGGGTGTTGCCGGACCCGACAGCCCCAGGCTTAATCAACCCGACCGCCTTCTTAAGGGGTGAAACTGCAAAGGCCCACCCTGCTTGAAGCCAGCGAGCCTTCACAGCTTCGGGGACTACTGTCGGGGGGTTGGACCCCATGCAGGCAACAAAACCCGGATCACTTTCAAAAACATCAGGGCTAGCAACACCCCTGAATCTAGCACAGCCCTGGCCTGCTTCCCGGCGCAACCCGGCCAGGCACCGCGACCCGGCCAGCCGGATGGCGCATGCCAGCTAGTCTCGAGGAGCCAGCCTCCATCGACAAACGAGCATGGCTACAGTGTGCCCCTCTTTACGTTGGCCCGGCGGGCTCGGCTGTCGTGCCGACCAAGCCACCGCCCGGGGCGGGCAGCGTCTCGGAGGCGCTGCCCTGTAGCAAGATGGTGAAGTTGTCCCATGACGTCCGGTGTTGCGTGCCTACAATACCCAGTAGACGGCCGTACCCGCACTCGGCGGGTCTGGTATGGCCTGCACCCGACAGACCCGGCAGACCCGCCGCCCTGACAGCCCCATTGTCGGCTCCTAGATGCTGACATCCCGAGCCCCTCGCCCATGTAATATGACCATTGTAACCCAGGCGGGCCATCCTATAAGACCCCTTGGTGCTCCTCCATGCAAGGGGGGGTGATGCAGTCACGTAGTAGAACACACCCACGCAGAGAAGGAGCTGCCTATGCACTGGCCTGCCTTCCTTCCTGCTCGAAATAGCTCAGTGAGCAAGCTTGTACCCTCCACATATAAACCACACTAAGCAGGAGTAGGGATGTTATCTCCCCGGAGAGCCCCGAACCTGGGTACGTCTTGCGTCTCGCGCTCGCTCATACCAACCTCGCCTCTCGAGCCCACCGGTGCCCTCTTACATGTTCCTCTTTTTAGCCATCTCATGGCATCTGTTGTGAGCTCACCACGACAACCACCACTCCACTTCTGCTAACCCGTTGACATACCCAACCATAGCACCATTTTTTGGCGGTTCGACATCGACATCACCACCGCTCATCTTCACCAAGGACTTGACATCAACAATGAACACTTCACCATCTTGACACCACCAATCGTAATCAAGGGTTGTAACCTCGACGACACTCTTGTACATTCTCCATTGCCATTAAATTGTTAGCCCCATAGCCATTTTGTGTCACTTTCCTATCGAGACTAGCCATTGAGTATTGTCGGCAATCTTACTTGTGCACATTAGTGATCATCATTCCCATTGCATACATACCATGTCATCTTGGTACAAACATCTTGGTATCATCTCTTGTGTTAGAAGGTTGTCACCGCATATATACAATTGCTATCTTGGTTCGTGAAGTTTTGCATAAGAGGCCAAAGAAAGAGCTCAAAAGAGAAAGAGCCAACAAGATTTTAAGCAAAAGAGAAAGATAAGCAAAGAGCTTTTAAGCAAGAACCATAGCATCATACTACATTAAGATTGTCATACTCGATCATCTTCGATCATATCATCGAAACACCATACATAGATAGCCTACTTGGGATAGAAGTTGTCGCATTTTTGCTTTGTAAGGTGTGCACAAGTCTCGTATCCGCTGTCGGTGTCAAAATCGGCGGATCTCGGGTAGGGGGTCCCGAACTGTGCGTCTAGGCGGATGGTAACAGGAGACAAGGGACACGATGTTTTTACCCAGGTTCAGGCCCTCTCGATGGAGGTAAAACCCTACTCCTGCTTGATTAATATTGATGATATGGGTAGTACAAGAGTAGATCTACCACGAGATCAGAGAGGCTAAACCCTAGAAGCTAGCCTATGGTATGATTGTTGTTCGTCCTACGGACTAAAACCCTCCGGTTTATATAGGCACCGAAGAGGGTTAGGGTTACACAGAGTCGGTTACAATGGTAGGAGATCTACATATCCGTATCGCCAAGCTTGCCTTCCACGCCAAGGAAAGTCCCATCCGGACACGGGACGAAGTCTTCAATCTTGTATCTTCATAGTCCAGGAGTCCGGCCGAAGGTGATAGTTCGGCTATCCGGACACCCCCTAGTCCGGGACTCCCTCAGTAGCCCCTGAACCAGGCTTCAATGATGACGAGTCCGGCGCGCATATTGTCTTCGGCATTGCAAGGCGGGTTCCTCCTCCGAATACTTCATAAAAGATTTTGAACACAAGGATAGTGTCCGGCTCTGCAAAAAAGTTCCACATACCACCGTAGAGAGAATAATGTATACACAAATTCAATCTGCTAACGTATTTCGTGGCGTGACATCACACCACGGCCAAGCCTTTATTCGAATCGTTTTTACTGTCCCACCTCAGCGCGTTTAGCGAGGCAGTTTCCTTGGCACGTCTTGTCAAAGCAGAGATCGTGTCCCCTTATTCCGGAATTCTCATCAATACGAGCGTGGGTAACCCAACCGCACCATTGATTACGGCGCTTGGGAGATAAGTGAGTTTTACCAGGCTGGTGGGGACGCATAGTTTCGTCCGTCCATATAAGGGGATAAGGATCCACTTTTTCACACACGCCTTCTTCCTCCTTTGCTCATCCATTTCCGCGCACTCGAGCTCCAGCGCCCAAGTCCGCACATCTCGCCTCAACCTTCCCCGGCCATGTCTGGAGGGGGAGGCAAGTGGATGGTCTCCTCCGTCATGGAGGGGCACATCAAAAAGTTGCGGAAGGCCGGATACCTGTCCACCGACATCGCGCATCGGCTCCCCGACAAGGGGCAGCTCATCCTCACCCCCAGGCCCCATGAGAGGGTGGTGTTGCTCACTCACTTCCTCCGCGGACTAGGTTTTCCACTTCACCCATTTGTCCGGGGACTCATGCTCTACTACGGCCTGGATTTCCATGATCTGGCCCCGAATTTCATCCTCAACATCTCGGCATTCATTGTCGTATGCGAGGCCTTCCTCTGCATCCAGCCCCACTTCGGCTTATGGCTGAAGACCTTCAATGTCAAGCCGAAGGTAGTGGGCGGCCACCTAGAGGAGTGCGGAGGTGCCATGGTGGGCAGGATGCCCAACGTCTTATGGCTCAAGGGCTCCTTCGTGGAGACCATAAAGGGGTGGCAATCGGGGTGGTTCTACATCACCGAGCCGCGCGACCCAAAATGGGCAGCGGCCCCCGAATTTCGATCTGGCTTCCCTACACGGCTCACCTCTTGGAAAGAGACGGGCTTGACATGGGGTAATTCGGAAGAGCTGACCAGACTTCAATCCTGCGTCCAAAGTCTGGTCAACAAGAAGCTCAAGCTTGTCAACATAGTCCAGGTCATGCTCATCCGCCAGATCCTCCCGTGCCAACAACGGGCCTTCAGCTTGTGGGAGTTTGATCCGGCATAGCACCAAACCTTGAGCAGGCTCTTTAACACTACATACGAAGATGCCTGGAAGGTGCTGTTCAAGGGCGCCGAGGCTCCGGCATCTGCTACCATCGCGGATACAGCTCGCAGCGTCAAGCCAGCGAGGTAGGCTACTTTACCCCTTACGGGACTCTTGTTTTCCATAGTTTGACTCTATGCGGGATCTAAACTCCCTTACCTTTGACAGGCCTGGCAAAAGACGTCCGGGCAGGTTAACTATCCGGCTCCCTTGCCAGAAGACCCAGCGGACGCCCGATTGATGGGGCTGCTGGTTCCGGCACCTCACGTGGTGCCGGAGAAGAAGGCCAAGAAGAAGGCCACGGGAACTCGAAGGAGTTCCCGGCGCCAGGTGTTGTCGGACTCATCGTCCGATGACTCCGAGGTGGACTCCTCCCGCGAAGACGAGGAGGAGGAAAAGGAGGCCTCTCCCCCAGCGGGGGGAGAGAAGAAAAGGAAGGCCGCCCCAACGGGGGAGGCCGAAGGGTCCAAGAAGGGAAGGACCCTCCCTCCGGACTACTCCACCAATGCCGACGACGGCGAAGAGGAGTGGCCACCAAGGACTAAGCCCCTGGCGACTTCGTAAGTGTCCGGATACTAGAATAACTCATGGCGTTTCATTTGTCATATAGAATCTCCTAACACCGAATATAACCCTGTAGCCCACCCAAGGACGGGCTCGACACTTCAACGAGCGGCTCCCTGGCTTCGTCGGACGTGAATAGCACTTCACTTCCGGCTGTCTCCTCTCCTCGCGCTGCGGATGACACTGAGGTGGGGTCCCAAAAGGGGCCCAGCCAGGAGGAGGAGGTCTCGGAGGCGCCGCAAGGCAACCTCCCGGACTCCGGGCACAAGGGGGATCAAACCCCGAAGGGCTCTAAGTCCGGCCCTGGGCCGGACTCCGCACCGGAACCTTCGGTGGTTCCGGAGTCCGGCAGGCGGCCCCTTCATAAGAAGGGCGAGACTGCGGCACCGGTGACCTCCGTCCAACCGGAGGCACGGGATAATTTGCTGGAGGCGCTTAATGGCGCCTCCATCGACGAGGAGCACCGCACTGTTATGAGTGTGGTGATTCAGAAAGTTCAGTCCGCCAAGAGTGGGCTGACTGAAGCCTGCGCCAGCCTTCTAACAGGCTTTGAAGTATGTATTTAAGATATCTAAAAATATTACCGTATAGACAGTAGCCCCTGATGCTCAGTTTGGTGTTCAGAAAGAAAAGCCGAACTGAGGATCTAAAAATATGTACGCAGGAGTCTAACATAAGTATGTCGATATGGAAATGCAGGCTGCACTACTGACATCTGCCGCACTGACTGCGGAGGTCAATGTGTTGAAGCAGAGCCTCGAGCGGTCCGAGAACAAGCTCGGCCTTGCTAGAAAGCAGCTCGAGGACAAGCAAGGTAAGTAATACCTTATGGAAGTATGTAAAAGATGTGGTTGCAAAAAATAACAGGAATAACGTGAGAATTGCAGGGGCCACGAACGAGGTGGCGACCCTGAAGGAAGCGGTGTCCAATGCCGAAAGCAATGCGGCCGCAGAGCGCACCGAGCGACAGAAGCAGGAGGCGCGGGTAGCGGAGGTGCGGCAAGAGCTCCAGGCTCTCGTGGAAAAACACGAGAGTTTGGAGCGTGACTCAAAGACTCGAGAGTCCGAGCTCGCCTCGGCTCCTGAGAGCGCCAAAGCCGCTAAGGCCGAAGCCCAAAAAGCCCTCCAGGAAATTGAGGCGATGAAGAAGATAGCGGCGGGTAAGGCATTCTTCATGCAAAGCAAGCACGTGAAAGTGAATTACTTGTTACTTACCCGAATCCGGAGCTCTCCAGGAGCATTCGCAGATCTGCCCCGCAGTGTGTCCGACGTTGCCGCATTCTACTGGGCCAAGGAGGGGAGCTCGACGGAGAAGGTGTTCTGGTCTTAGTATGCTGAGGCCGGACACCCGGTGCCCTTGAGCGACCAGCTGAAGCAGCTGGTCGAGCTCCGTAAGGTGGCCGAACAGGCCATGAAGGGCCTCATAGTTCGGCTGTGGCCTAAGGAAGCCATGCCTGGGAGCTACTTCGGGCTGGTGAGGCGGCTGGTGGACGCCTGTCCATGGATTGAAGTCGTCAAGCACTCCGTCTGTATCGAAGGTGCCCGTAGGGCCCTTGCCCGTGCTAAAGTGCACTGGGGCAAGATGGACGCTGAGAAGCTTGTGACGGACGCTCCACTGCCGGGCAGGGAGTATTGCAAGCCCGAGATGTATTATGCGGGCATCCTGAAGGGTGCCCGCCTTATAGCGGGTGAATGCTCCAAAGATGTAATTTTTGAGTAAACTCGCATTTGTTATCCTGTATGCTTGAAAACTTGTTCATATGCGCTAAGAAACACTTGTGAATTTAAAATATTACCTTCTGTGCAGCCGTTTATTAAATTTGAGAGATGGCGAGTCATCGGCTTCTGCCCCCATGCCACGAGTGCTGGGGTGTTCGGGATAAACTTGAGCGCTCTTTTCCCATTCTTGGGTCCTTCGAGGGAGGCGCTCAACGAAACGAACAAGGCAACCGGACTATAATGCTTGAACACTCTCACTTAGCCATAGAATTATATAATTTTAAATTTCGGCGAAGCCCCTAGTATTCGGAAGACCGAGTTCGGGGCGCTATCCACACCTGGGCCAGACAAAGCGGACTCCTCGCTCTAAGCGGCATAAGTCTTTAGGGACTCGAAAAACCTCTCGAACAGCGACCGGCTCTCGCCCTATCATGACTGTCAGTTTTAGCTTTCTCCACTGAGGTGCTTAACCCAGCTCAACCGTGGCACAATCGCAGTGGTTCTCCCAGCGCTACCTTAGCCGATATAACGGAATGTAAGGTACCAAAACATGGGAGCCGGGCAAACCCAACTATTGACCCAAGACATGATTCGGAGCCGATGCATATAATGCTATAAGTTCGGGGTGCCGCACTTGTGAAAGTGTTCGGACTTATCACACCATATTTTGGGGTACTTAAGCCCCTGGTGTATTTGGCCATACCAAAGCATACGGATGCAACATGTCATAAGTGAACATGTATAGGAAAAAAAGGAATGCAATAATAGGCAGAAGCTATGCATTGTTTATTCAAAAAAGCTACGGTAAAAGCAGAACGATACAAATAGTGCGATAAGCATGGGATGGGACTATTTGACATGTCTTCCTCCAGGAGTGAGCTGCGGGATGATATGTAAAACAAGTATACTGCTCGTTATAGAGACCACCTGGACACTCGACGTAGCTTTGTGCTTCCCTGGCTGTTGCATCGTGTGTTCGGCGATTCTACTGCCGGACGGGGCTTCTTGAGAAAGGAGTCCTGAAAGTAAGAGAAAAAAGAAGAATGACACAATTGGGAGCCCCTGGTGCGGTTGAGCCGCATAGTGGGCCTGCCGTGGTCGTGCCCCTCCCCCTATGCCCATGGTATTTCCAGAGCGTAATTATGTACGCGTAGTACTCGTTTCGCAATTTCGCGAGGGCTGGGGTTGGGGCCGCATTGCTACGCGTGCTCGGAACATGCCAGGCAGTCTTGTTGTTGGTTATTCCGGGTGCGCTTGACGGTATCCGGATGTTTAATAGCCGGACTCGAGAATTGCCTTAAGAGGCTGCTTTGTACTTCTGCCGCGAGGGCCGCCGTATGCTCCTTCGTTCAAAGAGAGCGTTCGGTGTTTCCGTTGACCATAATGACTCCTCGAGGGCCTGGCATCTTGAGCTTGATGTATGCGTAATGCGGCACCGCATTGAACTTTGCAAATGTGGTTCGTCCGAGCAGTGCGTGATAGCCACTGCGGAACGGGACTATGTCGAAGATTAATTCCTCACTTAGGAAGTTATCCGGTGATCCGAAGACCACTTCAAGTGTAACTGAGCCTGTACAGTTGGCCTCTACACCTGGTATGACGCCTTTGAAGGTCGTCTTTGTGGGTTTAATCCTTGAGGGGTCTATGCCCATCTTGCGCACTGTATCCTGATAAAGCAGGTTCAGGCTGCTGCCTCCGTCCATCAGGACTCTAGTGAGGTGAAATCCGTCAACGATTGGGTCTAGAACCAATGCGGCGAATCCGCCATGGCGGATGCTAGTGGGGTTGTCCCTTCTATCAAAAGTGATCGGGCAGGAGGACCACGGATTGAACTTTGGGGCGACTGGCTCCATCGCATATACGTCCATTAGTGCACGCTTCCACTCCCTTTTGGGTATGTGGGTTGCGTATATCATGTTCACCGTCCGCACTTGTGGGGGGAAGCCCTTCTGTCCTCTATTGTTCGGCGGCCGGGGCTCCTCCTCGTCGTCGCTATGTAGCCCCTTGTCATTGTTTTCGGCATTTAACTTGCCTGCCTGCTTGAACACCCAACAATCTTTGTTGGTGTGATTGGCTGGCTTTTCGGGGTGTCGTGTATCTGGCACAAGCGATCAAGTATTCGGTCCAAATTGGACGGGCCCGGAGTATTTCTTTTGAAAGGCTTTTTTCGCTGACTGGGTTTAGAGCCTCTGAATCCGGCATTGACTGCCGTATCTTCAGCATTATCGCCATTAATGTGGGGCTTGTGCTTGTTGTGACGCGACCTGCCGTTGCTGTCCTTGGTATCCGAATTACCAGGGCTCTTGATCATATTGTTACTACGAGCTAGCCAGCTGTCCTCTCCCGTGCAAAAGTGGGTTGTGAGTGTTGTGAGGGCTGCCATGGATTTCGGCTTTTCCTGTCCTAGGTGCCGGGCAAGCCACTCGTCGCGGATGTTATGTTTGAAGGCTGCAAGGGCCTCTACATCCGGACAGTCGATGATTTGATTTTTCTTGGTTAGGAACCGTGTCCAGAATTGTCTGGCCGATTCCTCTGGCTGCTGAATTATGTGGCTTAGGTCATCGGCGTCTGGTGGTCGCACATAGGTGCCCTGGAAGTTGTCAAGGAATGCGGCTTCCAGGTCTTCCCAACAACCAGTTGACTCCGCTGGCAAGTTGTTAAGCCAATGCCGAGCTGGTCCTTTAAGCTTGAGTGGGAGGTATTTGATGGCGTGTAGATCATCACCGCGGGCCATGTGGATATGAAGGAGATAGTCCTCGATCCAGACCGCAGGATCTGTTGTGCCATCGTATGATTCAATGTTTACGGGTTTGAAACCCTCAGGGATTTGATGATCCATCACTTGTTCTGTGAAGCATAGTGGGTGTGTGGCGCCTCTGTATTGGGCTATATCATGACGCAGCTCAAATGAGCTTTCTCTACTGTGTTCAGCCCGGCCGGAATTGCCATATCTGGCGTGACGGTTATCATCACGCATCGTGGGGCGCCCACGCGATCCGTAGATCGATCTTGTTTGTCTTGCCTTGTCCTCCAATATATCCTGCAGGTCTGGCGCATTTTCCCGTGCCTTGGTATTTTTTGAGCGGCGCCGGGGTGCGGCTTGAGTGGAGGGCCGAGACACCTCTCTGTCGCGGCCACAAGGTGGCCGGTCGGCTGTATTATGCGTTGGTGATGTAGGTTTAGGTGCTTCCTCCTCTAATTGGGGTAGCAGCCTGCGTTTTGGGTAGCTCTTGGAGGGGTGTTCGAGTTCGTACTCTTCGGCCGCCAGGACTTCAGTCCATCTGTCGGCTAGCAAATCTTGGTTAGCTCTAAGTTGTTGCTTCTTTTTCTTAAGGCTGCTTGCCGTGGCCATGAGCCTGCGTTTGAAACGCTCTTGTTCGACGGGATCCTCAGGCACGACAAATTCGTCGTCGTCAAGGCTTGCCTCGTCTTCGGAGGGAGGCATGTAATTATCGTCCTCTACCTCTCTGCCTGCGCTCTCTCTTGAGGGCTGGCTTCTCCATCCTCCTGCACTGGATCCTGCTGGAGGGGGTTGTCTTCGGCACTGTCCGGGGTGTTATTGTCTCCCATGCCGGAATCACCTTTTTTGCTGTGGCGTGATTTAGAGCGGCGCCGCTGACGCGGCGCTTAGGCTGTTTCTTGGAGGGGTCATCCTCCATTGTTCCATCGCCATTCCCATCTTTTGGGATGTCTACCATGTAAATGTCGTATGACGAGGTGGCCTTCCAGTGCCCTGTAGGCGCTGGTTCTTGGTCGTCTCCTGCATCGTCGTCCATACCGTTGATATCTTCGGAGTCGAAGTCGAGCATGTCGGTTAAATCATCGACAGTGGCGACTAAGTGGGTGGTGGGTGGGCTTTGAATTTCTTCGTCGTCCGCATCCCAACCTTCCAGACCATGATCCGGCCAGGGCTCTCCTGATAAAGAGCGAGACTTTAGTGAATTCAGGATGTTGCCAAAGGGCGAGTGCTGAAAGATGTCCGCGGTAGTGAACTCCATGATCGGCGCCCAATCGGATTTGATTGGCAGGGGCGCGGAAGGTTCGGAGTCCGGAGAGGAGTCCGGCACCTTGGAGTCACGAGCTTCACCAAGGTCAGGGTTGGTGTTTGGCTCAATCGCCGTAGAGATAGCAGCCCCCGAGGCAGTGTCCAGCCACCCGTCCTTGATCGGCGCAGTCGACTCCAAGCTAAGGGTCGGAGCGGACACTGGTGCGGCCTCCAGGGCATTGTCCGGCGGTAGAGCTAGATCATGCCATTCGTGACAGTGCGGTGCACTTGGCTATGGCTCGAACCCGTCGAAGATCAAGTCTCCGCGGACGTCAGCCGTGTAGTTCAAACTTCCAAATCTGACCTGATGGCCAGGGGCGTTGTCGTGGTACTAAGACTGACAGTAGAATGGGGGGTAGGTATGGAGAGGCAAGATCCTAGCTATGGAGCAGTTGTATACGCAAGGGAGTTACGAGTTCAGGCCCTTCTCGGAGGAAGTAATAGCCCTACGTCTCGGAGCCCGGAGGCGGTGGACTGGATTATATGCGTATGAGTTACAGGGGTGCGAACCCTTTACACTGAGGAGGGGGTGGCTTATATAGTGTCTGCCAGACCCCTCCGGCCCTCAGTTATGCAGGGTTTAAAGTACATAAAGGATTGGCATTACTGGTAATGCCCTACATAAAGTGTCATCATGACCATAAAGACTACTTAATTACAGACCGTTTGGGTACAGAGTGGCTCTTAATCTCCTGGTGGTCGAGTGAGTCTTCATGGTCGAGTGCCTTCGAGTCCGTCGAGTGGAATCCCTCTTGGTCGACTGGAAGGCAGCTTCTTCTGAAGATGTCCTTGGGGAGGGTACTTTGGACAGGTTCATGACCCTACCCTAGGTACATGACTTCATCAGGCGTAGCTTTCAATCTGCTACAGATGGCCAAGCGAATTGGCCCGCAGTGCAAAGCCGCCGAATACGAAGATTTGTCCGGGGAGAAAAGTCTCACCTTGGACCGCGTCGTTGTTGATGATCGGAGGAGCCATCGGGCCTAAAGATGACGACGCAGAGGAACTCTCAATGAAAGCACCAATGTCGGTGTCAAAACCGGCGGATCTCGGGTAGGGGGGTACCGAACTATGTGTCTAGGCGGATGGTAACAGGAGACAAGGGACACGATGTTTTTACCCAGGTTCGGGCCCTCTCGATGGAGGTAAAACCCTACTCCTGCTTGATTAATATTGATGATATGGGTAGTACAAGAGTAGATCTACCACGAGATCAAAGAGGCTAAACTCTAGAAGCTAGCCTAAGGTATGATTGTTGTTCGTCCTACGGACTAAAACCCTCCGGTTTATATAGGCGCCGAAGAGGGTTAGGGTTACACAGAGTCGGTTACAATGGTAGGAGATATACATATCCGTATCGCCAAGCTTGCCTTCCACACCAAGGAAAGTCCCATCCGGACACGGGACGAAGTCTTCAATCTTGTATCTTCATAGTCCAGGAGTCCGGCCGAAGGTGATAGTTCGGCTATCCGGACACCCCCCAGTCCGGGACTCCCTCATCTGCCTATTTAGAAATCGTGTGCAACAAGAGCATTTTCCGTGGATTCCACATTTTGAGACCATTCCTTGGTTGCACGACCCCATTTATCTATCCGTGTGTGTGTTTCCGTGTGCCACATTTATCTATCATCCTTCCCCATTGCATGCTTAGGGATGCGGCTGTCTGACTTGAGGGTTCGGTTGGGGGAGTTCAACCCACTTATGGGGCGGGGGCATCTAGGGCAGAACCTTGGTGCAGTCGTTTTACATCCAAAGGGAGTAAGACCATCCTTATCAATTTCAACCTCTCTAGTCTCCCATGTATATGATGGGATTGTATATCCTACTGGAAGGGGTGCATGGCTCGTTTGATAATGACCCCTCCAGATTCTTCTGGAAGGAGATGGCCCGACAAAAATACCATATGGTAAAGTGGGTTGATATCCGCATACCAAAGGATATGGGAGGAATGGGCATTCTAGTGTCACGTCAAATGAACATGGCCCTTATGTTGCGCTGGGTATGGGTGATCCATCGAGGGAAGGAGGCTTATGGTTGTTTAAGGAAATATGCCCTAGAGGTAATAAGAAAGTTATTATTTATTTCCTTATTTCATGATAAATGTTTATTATTCATGCTAGAATTGTATTAACCGGAAACTTAGTACATGTGTGAATACATAGATAAAACATATTGTCCCTAGTATGCCTCTACTTGACTAGCTCGTTAATCAAAGATGGTTATGTTTCCTAACCATAGACATGTGTTGTCATTTGATGAACGGGATCACATCATTAGGAGAATGATGTGATGGAAATGACCCATCCGTTAGCTTAGCATTATGATTGTTATAGTTTCATTGCTACTGCTTTCTTCATGACTTATACAAGTTCCTCATACTATGAGATTATGCAACTCCCAAATACCGGAGGAACACTTTGTGTGCTATCAAACGTCACAACATAAATGGGTGATTATAAAGATACTCTACAGGTGTCTCCGAAGATGTTTGTTGGGTTGGCATCGATCGAGATTAGGATTTGTCACTCTGTGTTTCGGAGAGGTATCTCTGGGCCCTCTCGATAATGCTCATCACTATAAGCCTTGCAAGCATTGTGACTAATGAGTTAGTTGCGGGATGAAGTATTACGGAATGAGTAAAGAGACTTGCCGGTAACAAGATTGAACTAGGTATGATGATACCGACGATTGAATCATGGGCAAGTGTTACGTCTTGAGCTTGCGTTGGTTTTCCTTGAAGAGGAAAGGGTGATGCAGCAATAGTAGCGTAAGTATTTCCCTCAGTTTTTGAGAACCAAGGTATCAATCCAGTAGGAGGCTCCTCAAAAGTCCCACGCACCTACACAAACAAACAAAGAACTCGCAACCAACGCAATAAAGGGGTTGTCAATCCCTTCACGGCCACTTGCGAAAGTGAGATCTGATAGAGATAATATGATAAGATAAATATATTTTTGGTATTTTATAATATAGATGCAAAATGTAAAGATGCAAATAAAAGTACATTGAAAGCTTATATGATAAAAGATAGACACGGGGGCCATAGGTTTCACTAGAGGCTTCTCTCAAGATAGCATAAGAATTACGGTGGGTGGACAAATTACTGTCGAGCAATTGATAGAAAAGGGAATAATTATGAGATTATCTAGGCATGATCATGTATATAGGCATCACGTCCGCGACAAGTAGACCGACTCCTGCCTGCATCTACTACTATTACTCCACACATCGACCGACTCCTTCCTGCATCTAGAGTATTAAGTTCATAAAGAACAGAGTAACGCATTAAGCAAGATGACATGATGTAGAGGGATAAACTCAAGCAATATGATATAAACCCCATCTTTTTATCCTCGATGGCAACAATACAATACGTGCCTTGCTGCCCCTGTTGTCACTAGGAAAGGACACCGCAAGATTGAACCCAAAGCTAAGCACTTCTCCCATGGCAAGAAAGATCAATCTAGTAGGCCAAACCAAACTGATAATTCGAAGAGGCTTGCAAAGATAACTCAATCATACATAAAAGAATTCAGAGGAGATTCAAATATTTCTCATAGATAAACTTGATCATAAACCCACAATTCATCGGATCTCGACAAACACACCGCAAAAAGAGTTTACATCGAATAGATCTCCACAAGAGAGGGGGAGAACATTGTATTGAGATCCAAAAAGAGAGAAGAAGCCATCTAGCTAATAACTATGGACCCGAAGGTCTATGGTAAACTACTCACAACTCATCAGAGGGGCTATGGTGTTGATGTAGAAGCCCTCCATGGTCGATTCCCCCTCCGGCGGAGCACCGGCGAAGGCTCCAAGATGGGATCTCGCGGATACAGAAGGTTACGGCGGTGGAAATTGTGTTTCGTTGGCTCCCTGGATGATTTCGGGGTACGTAGGCTTATATAGGAGGAAGAAGTATGTCGGTGGCCGCCCGAGGGGCCCACGAGACAGGGGGCGCGCCCTGTAGGGGTGGGCGCGCCCTCCCCTCTCGTGGTCGCCTCAGTTGCTTCTTGACTTGCACTCCAAGTCCTCTGGATCACGTTCGTTCCAAAAATCACGCTCCCGAAGGTTTCATTCCGTTTGGACTCCGTTTGATATTCCTTTTCTTCGAAATAGTGAAATAGGCAAAAAAAACAGCAATACGGTCTGGGCCTCCACTTAGTAGGTTAGTCCCAAAAATGATATAAATGTGTAAAGTAAAGCCCATAAACATCCAAAAGGGGTAATATAATAGCATGGAACAATCAAAAATTATAGATACGTTGGAGACGTATCAGCAAGTAACATACTGAGGAGAAAGGGAACAACATATGTTGTTATGCGGTTTGACCGATAAAGATCTTCGTAGAATATGTAGGAGCCAATATGAGCATCCATGTTCCGCTATTGGTTATTGACTGGAGATATTTCTCGTTCATGTCTGAAGGAAATATGCCCTAGAGGCAATAATAAAGTTATTATTTATTTCCTCATATCATGATAAATGTTTATTATTCATGCTGGAATTGTATTAACCGGAAACATGATACATGTGTGAATACATAGACAAAACTATAGTCACTAGTATGCCTCTACTTGACTAGCTCATTAATCAAAGATGGTTATGTTTCCTGACCATAGACATGTGTTGTCATTTGATTAGTGGGATCACATCATTAGGAGAATGATGTGATTGACATGACCCATTCTGTTAGCCTAGCACTTGATCGTTTAGTATACTGCTATTGCTTTCTTCATGACTTATACAAAGTTCCTGCAACTATGAGATTGTGCAACTCCCGTTTACCGGAAGAACACTTTGTGTGATACCAAACGTCACAACGTAACTGGGTGATTATAAAGGTTCTCTACAGGTGTTTCCGAAGGTACATGTTGGGTTGGCATAATTCAAGATTAGGATTTGTCACTCCGATTGTCGGAGAGGTATCTCTGGGCCCTCTCGGTAATACTCATCACCTAAGCCTTGCAAGCATGTAACTAATGAGTTAGTTATGAGATGACGTATTACGGAACGAGTAAAGAGACTTGCTGGTAATGAGATTGAACTAGGTATTGGATACCGACGATCAAATCTCGGGCAAGTAACATACCGATGACAAAAGGAACAAAGTATATTGTTATGCGGTTTGACCGATAAAGATCTTCGTAGAAAATGTAGGAACCAATATGGGCATCCAGGTCCCTCTATTGGTTATTGACCAAGAATGGTTCTAGGTCATGTCTACATAGTTCTCGAACCCGTAGGGTCCGCACGCTTAACGTTTCGATGACAGTTTTATTATGAGTTTATAAGTTTTGATGTACCGAAGTTTGTTCGGAGTCCCGGATGTGATCACGGGCATGACGAGGAGTCTCGAAATGGTCGAGACATAAAGATTGATATATTGGACGACTATATTCGGACACCGGAAAGGTTCCGGGTGATTTTGGAGAAAACCGGAGTGCCGGGAGGGGTTACCGGAACCCCCCGGGAGAGTATTGGGCCTATGGGCCTTAGGGGAAAGGAGAGAGGGGCGGCCAGCATGGGCCGCGCGCCCCCTCCACCCTCTGGTCCGAATTGGACTAGGAGGGGGGCGGCGCCCCCCCTTTCCTTCCCCCTCTCCCCCTTCCTTCCCCCTCCTAGTAGGAGTAGGAAAGGAGGAGTCCTACTCCTACTAGGAGGAGGATTCCTCCTCCCTTGGCGCGCCCAAAGGGGCCGGCCGGCCTCCCCCCTCCCTCCTTTATATACGGGGGCGGGGGGGCACCCCAAAGACACACAAGTTGATCTACGGATCGTTCCTTAGCCGTGTGCAGTGCCCCCCTCCACCATATTCCACCTCGGTCATATCGTCGCGAAGCTTAGGCGAAGCCCTGCGCCGGTAGAACATCAAGATCGTCATCACGCCGTCGTGCTGACGGAACTCTCCCTCGACACTCGGCTGGATCGGAGTTCGAGGGACGTCATCGAGCTGAACGTGTGCTGAACTCGGAGGCTCCGTATGTTCGGTGCTTGGATCGGTCGGATCGTGAAGACGTATGACTACATCAACCGCGTTGTGTTAATGCTTCCGCTTACGGTCTACGAGGGTACGTGGACATACACTCTCCCCTCTTGTTGCTATGCCATCACCATGATCTTGCGTGTGCGTAGGAAAATTTTTGAAATTACTACGTTCCCCAACAGTGGCATCCGAGCCTAGGTTTTATGCGTTGATGTTATATGCACGAGTAGAACACAAGTGAGTTGTGGACGATATAAGTCATACTACCTACCAGCATGTCATACTTTGGTTCAGCGTTATTGTGAGATGAAGCGGCCCGGACCGACATTACGCGTACGCTTACGCGAGACTGGTTTCACCGTTACGAGCACTCGTGCTTAAAGGTGGCTGGCGGGTGTCTGTCTCTCTCACTTTAGTTGAATCGAGTGTGGCTATGCCCGGTCCTTGTGAAGGTTAAAACGGAGTCTATTTGACAAACTATCATTGTGGTTTTGATGCGTAGGTAAGAACGGTTCTTGCTAAGCCCGTAGCAGCCACGTAAAATTTGCAACAACAAAGTAGAGGACGTCTAACTTGTTTTTGCAGGGCATGTTGTGATGTGATATGGTCAAGACGTGATGCTATATTTTATTGTATGAGATGATCATATTTTGTAACCGAAGTTATCGGCAACTGGCAGGAGCCATATGGTTGTCGCTTTATTGTATGAAATGCAAACGCCCTGTAATTGCTTTACTTTATCACTAAGCGGTAGCGATAGTCGTAGAAGAAATAGATGGCGTAAACGACAACGATGCTACGATGGAGATCAAGGTGTCGCGCCGGTGACAATGGTGATCACGATGGTGCTTCAAAGATGGAGATCACAAGCACAAGATGATGATGGCCATATCATATCACTTATATTGATTGCATGTGATGTTTATCCTTTATGCATCTTATCTTGCTTTGATTGACGGTAGCATTTTAAGATGATCTCTCACTAAAATTATCAAGAAGTGTTCTCCCTGAGTATGCACCGTTGCCAAAGTTCGTCGTGCCGAGACACCACGTGATGATCGGGTGTGATAAGCTCTACGTCCATCTACAACGGGTGCAAGCCAGTTTTGCACACGCAGAATACTCAGGTTAAACTTGACGAGCCTAGCATATGCAGATATGGCCTCGAAACACGGAGACCGAAAGGTCGAGCGTGAATCATATAGTAGATATGATCAACATAATGATGTTCACCATTGAAAACTACTCCATCTCACGTGATGATCGGTTATGGTTTAGTTGATTTGGATCACGTGATCACTTAGATGACTAGAGAGATGTCTGTCTAAGTGGGAGTTCTTAAGTAATATGATTAATTGAACTTAAATTTATCATGAACTTAGTACCTGATAGTATCTTGCTTGTCTATGTTTGTTTGTAGATAGATGGCTCGTGCTGTTGTTCCGTTGAATTTTAATGCGTTCCTTGAGAAAGCAAAGTTGAAAGATGATGGTAGCAATTACACGGACTGGGTCCGTAACCTGAGGATTATCCTCATTGCTGCACAGAAGAGTTACGTCCTGGAAGCACCGCTGGGTGCCAGGCCTGCTGCTGATGCAACTGATGACGTTAAGAACGTCTGGCAGAGCAAAGCTGATGACTACTCTATAGTTCAGTGTGCCATGCTTTACGGCTTAGAACCGGGTCTTCAACGACGTTTTGAACGTCATGGGGCATATGAGATGTTCCAGGAGTTGAAGTTAATATTTCAAGCAAATGCCCGGATTGAGAGATATGAAGTCTCCAATAAGTTCTATAGCTGCAAGATGGAGGAGAATAGTTCTGTCAGTGAACATATACTCAGAATGTCTGGGTATAACAATCACTTGATTCAACTGGGAGTTAATCTTCCTGATGATAGTGTTATTGACAGAATTCTTCAATCACTGCCACCAAGCTACAAGAGCTTCATGATGGACTATAATATGCAAGGGATGAACAAGACTATTCCCGAGCTCTTCGCGATGCTGAAAGCCGCGGAGGTAGAAATCAAGAAGGAGCATCAAGTGTTGATGGTCAACAAGACCACTAGTTTCAAGAAGAAGGGCAAAGGAAAGAAGAAGGGGAACTTCAAAAAGAACGGAAAGCAAGTTGCTGCTCAAGAGAAGAAACCCAAGTCTGGACCTAAGCCTGAAACTGAGTGCTTCTACTGCAAGCAGACTGGTCACTGGAAGCGGAACTGCCCCAAGTATTTGGCGGATAAGAAGGATGGCAAAGTGAACAAAGGTATATGTGATATACATGTTATTGATGTGTACCTAACTAGAGCTCGTAGTAGCACCTGGGTATTTGATACTGGTTCTGTTGCTAATATTTGCAACTCGAAACAGGGACTACGGAATAAGCGAGCACTGGCCAAGGACGAGGTGACGATGCGCGTGGGAAACGGTTCCAAAGTCGATGTAATCGCGGTCGGCACGCTACCTCTACATCTACCATCGGGATTAGTTTTAGACCTGAATAATTGTTATTTGGTGCCTGCGTTGAGCATGAACATTATATCTGGATCTTGTTTGATGCGAGACGGTTATTCATTTAAATCAGAGAATAATGGTTGTTCTATTTATATGAGTAATATCGTTTATGGTCATGCGCCCTTGAAGAGTGGTCTATTTTTATTGAATCTCGATGGTAGTGATACACATATTCATAATGTTGAAGCCAAAAGATGCAGAGTTGATAATGATAGTGCAACTTATTTGTGGCACTGCCGTTTAGGTCATATCGGTGTAAAACGCATGAAGAAACTCCATACTGATGGACTTCTGGAATCACTTGATTATGAATCACTTGGTACTTGCGAACCGTGCCTCATGGGCAAGATGACTAAAACACCGTTCTCCGGAACTATGGAGAGAGCAACAGATTTGTTGGAAATCATACATACAGATGTATGTGGTCCGATGAATGTTGAGGCTCGTGGCAGATATCGTTATTTTCTCACATTCACAGATGATTTGAGCAGATATGGGTATATCTACTTAATGAAGCACAAGTCTGAAACATTTGAAAAGTTCAAAGAATTTCAGAGTGAAGTAGAAAATCATCGTAACAAGAAAATAAAGTTTCTACGATCTGATCGTGGAGGAGAATATTTAAGTTACGAGTTTGGTTTACATTTGAAACAATGCGGAATAGTTTCGCAACTCACGCCACCTGGAACACCACAACGAAATGGTGTGTCCGAACGTCGTAATCGTACTTTACTCAATATGGTGCGATCTATGATGTCTCTTACCGATTTACCGCTATCGTTTTGGGGTTATGCTTTAGAGACGGCCGCATTCACATTAAATAGGGCACCATCAAAATCCATTGAGATGACACCTTATGAACTATGGTTTGGCAAGAAACCAAAGTTGTCGTTTCTTAAAGTTTGGGGCTGCGATGCTTATGTGAAGAAACTTTAACCAGATAAGCTCGAACCCAAATCGGAGAAATGTGTCTTCATAGGATACCCAAAAGAGACTGTTGGGTACACCTTCTATCACAGATTCGAAGGCAAGACATTCGTTGCTAAGAATGGATCCTTTCTAGAGAAGGAATTTCTCTCGAAAGAAGTGAGTGGGAGGAAAGTAGAACTTGATGAGATAACTGTATCTACTCCCTTATTGGAAGGTAGTTCATCACGAGAACTGGTTCCCGTGACAACTACACCAATTAGTGAGGAAGCTAATGATATTGATCATGAAACTTCAGATCAAGTTTCTGCTGAACCTCGTAGGTCTACCAGAGTAAGATCCGCACCAGAGTGGTACGGTAATCCTATTCTAGAAGTCATGTTACTTGACCATGATGAACCTACGAACTATGAGGAAGCGATGATGAGCCCAGATTCCGCAAAATGGCTAGAGGCCATGAAATCTGAGATGGGATCCATGTATGAAAACAAAGTATGGACTTTGGTTGACTTGCCCGATGATCGGCAAGCCATTGAGAATAAATGGATCTTCAAGAAGAAGACTGACGCTGATGGTAATGTTACTGTCTATAAAGCTCGACTTGTTGCGAAAGGTTTTCGACAAGTTCAAGGGGTTGACTACGATGAGACTTTCTCACCCGTAGCGATGCTTAAGTCTGTCCGAATCATGTTGGCTATTGCTGCATTTCATGATTATGAAATTTGGCAAATGGATGTCAAGACTGCATTCTTGAATGGATTTCTAGAAGAAGAGTTGTATATGATGCAGCCGGAAGGTTTTGTTGATCCAAAAGGTGCTGACAAAGTGTGCAAGCTCCAGCGTTCCATTTATGGACTGGTGCAAGCATCTCGGAGTTGGAATAAACGCTTTGATAATGTGATCAAAGCATATGGTTTTATACAGACTTTTGGAGAAGCCTGTATTTACAAGAAAGTGAGTGGGAGCTCTGTAGCATTTCTAGTTTTATATGTTGATGACATATTATTAATTGGAAATGATATAGAATTTCTGGATAGCATAAAGGGATACTTGAATAAAAGTTTTTCAATGAAAGACCTCGGTGAAGCTGCTTACATATTGGGCATCAAGATCTATAGAGATAGATCAAGACGCTTAATAGGACTTTCACAAAGCACATACCTTGACAAAATTTTGAAAAAGTTCAAAATGGATCAGGCAAAGAAAGGATTCTTTCCTGTGCTACAAGGTGTGAAGTTGAATCAAACTCAATGCCCGACCACAGCAGAAGATAGAGAAAAATGAAAAATGTTCCCTATGCTTCAGCCATAGGCTTTATCATGTATGCAATGCTGTGTACCAGACCTGATGTATGCTTAGCAATAAGCTTGGTAGGAAGGTACCAAAGTAATCCGGGAGTGGATCACTGGACAGCGGTCAAGAGCATCCTAAAATACCTGAAAAGGACTAAGGATATGTTTCTCGTATATGGAGGTGACAAAGAGCTAGTCATAAATGGTTACGTCGATGCAAGCTTTGACATTGATCTGGACGATTCTAAATCGCAAACCGGATATGTGTTTATATTAAACGGTGGAGTTGTAAGTTGGTGCAGTTCTAAACAAAGCATCGTGGCGGGATCTACATGTGAAGCGGAGTACATAGCTGCTTCTGAAGCAGCAAATGAAGGAGTCTGGATGAAGGAGTTCATTTCCGATCTAGGTGTCATACCTAGTGCATCGGGATCAATGAAGATCTGCTGTGACAATACTGGTGCAATTGCTTTGGCAAAGGAATCCAGATTTCACAAGAGGACCAAGCACATCAAGAGACACTTCAATTCCATTCGGGACCAAGTCCAAGTGGGAGACATAGAGATTTGCAAGATACATACGGATCTGAATGTTGCAGACCCGTTGACTAACCTTCTATCACGAGCAAAACATGATCAGCACCAAGACTCCATGGGTGTTAGAATCATTACTATGTAATCTAGATTATTGAATCTAGTGCAAGTGGGAGACTGAAGGAAATATGCCCTAGAGGCAATAATAAAGTTATTATTTATTTCCTCATATCATGATAAATGTTTATTATTCATGCTGGAATTGTATTAACCGGAAACATGATACATGTGTGAATACATAGACAAAACTATAGTCACAAGTATGCCTCTACTTGACTAGCTCATTAATCAAAGATGGTTATGTTTCCTGACCATAGACATGTGTTGTCATTTGATTAGTGGGATCACATCGTTAGGAGAATGATGTGATTGACATGACCCATTCTGTTAGCCTAGCACTTGATCGTTTAGTATACTGCTATTGCTTTCTTCATGACTTATACAAAGTTCCTGCAACTATGAGATTGTGGAACTCCCGTTTACCGGAAGAACACTTTGTGTGCTACCAAACGTCACAACGTAACTGGGTGATTATAAAGGTGCTCTACAGGTGTTTCCGAAGGTACATGTTGGGTTGGCATAATTCGAGATTAGGATTTGTCACTCCGATTGTCGGAGAGGTATCTCTGGGCCCTCTCGGTAATACTCATCACCTAAGCCTTGCAAGCATGTAACTAATGAGTTAGTTATGAGATGACGTATTACGAAACGAGTAAAGAGACTTGCTGGTAATGAGATTGAACTAGGTATTGGATACCGACGATCAAATCTCGGGCAAGTAACATACCGATGACAAAGGGAACAAAGTATATTGTTATGCGGTTTGACCGATAAAGATCTTCATAGAAAATGTAGGAACCAATATGGGCATCCAGGTCCCTCTATTAGTTATTGACCGAGAATGGTTCTAGGTCATGTCTACATAGTTCTCGAACCCGTAGGGTCCGCACGCTTAACGTTTCGATGACAGTTTTATTATGAGTTTATAAGTTTTGATGTACCGAAGTTTGTTCGGAGTCCCGGATGTGATCACGGGCATGACGAGGAGTCTTGAAATGGTCGAGACATAAAGATTGATATATTGGACGACTATATTCGGACACCGGAAAGGTTCCGGGTGATTTCGGAGAAAACCGGAGTGCCGGGAGGGGTTACCGGAACCCCCCGGGAGAGTATTGGGCCTATGGGCCTTAGGGGAAAGGAGAGAGGGGCGGCCAGCATGGGCCGCGCGCCCCCTCCACCCTCTGGTCCGAATTGGACTAGGAGGGGGGCGGCGCCCCCCCTTTCCTTCCCCCTCTCCCCCTTCCTTCCCCCTCCTAGTAGGAGTAGGAAAGGAGGAGTCCTACTCCTACTAGGAGGAGGATTCCTCCTCCCTTGGCGCGCCCAAAGGGGACGGCCGGCCTCCCCCCTCCCTCCTTTATATACGGGGGCGGGGGGGCACCCCAAAGACACACAAGTTGATCTACGGATCGTTCCTTAGCCGTGTGCGGTGCCCCCCTCCACCATATTCCACCTCGGTCATATCGTCGCGAAACTTAGGCGAAGCCCTGCGCCGGTAGAACATCAAGATCGTCATCATGCCATCGTGCTGACGGAACTCTCCCTCGACACTCGACTGGATCGGAGTTCGAGGGACATCATCGAGCTGAACGTGTGCTGAACTCGGAGGCTCCGTACGTTCGGTGCTTGGATCGGTCGGATCGTGAAGACGTACGACTACATCAACCGCGTTGTGTTAACGCTTCCGCTTACGGTCTACGAGGGTACGTGGACATACACTCTCCCCTCTCGTTGCTATGCCATCACCATGATCTTGCGTGTGCGTAGGAAATTTTTTGAAATTACTACGTTCCCCAACAATGTCTACATAGTTCTCGAACCTGTAGGGTCCGCACGCTTAACGTTCGATGACGATTTGTATTAAGAGTTATGTGTTTTGATGACCGAAGTTTGTTTGGAGTCCTGTATGAGATCACGGACATGACGAGGAGTCTCTAAATGGTCAAGAAATAAAGATTCATATATTGGAAGGCTACATTCGAACACCGGAATGGTTCGGGTCGATTCAGATAAGTTTTGGAGTACCGGGGGTTACCGGAACCCCCTCCGGGAAGTTATTGGGCCTCATGGACCTTAGTGGAGAAGAGAGAGGGCCGGCCAGGAGGTGGCACGCGCCCCCCTTGCACCAATCTGAATTGGACAAGGGGAGGGGGCGGCGCCCCCTCCTTCCTTCTCTCCTCCTCCTTCCCCCCTTCTTCAACTTGGAATAGGAAAGAGGGGGTCGAATCGTACTAGGTTTGGAGTTCTAGTAGGACTCCCCCCCCCCATGGCGCGCCTCCCTCTTGGCCGGCCTCCTCCTCCCCCTCCTTTATATACGTGGCCAAGGGGCACCCCATAGACACACAAATTGATCTTTAGCCGTGTGCGGTGCCCCCTCCACAGTTGCACACCTCGGTCATATCGTCGTAGTGCTTAGGCGAAGCCCTGTGCCGGTAACTTCATCATCACCGTCGCCACGCTGTCGTGTTGATGAAACTCTCCCTCGGCCTCAACTGGATCAAGAGTACAAGGGACGTTATCGAGCTGAACGTGTGATGAATGCGGAGGTGTCATACGTTCGGTGCTTGATCGGTTGGACCGCGAAGATGTTCGACTACATCAACCGTGTTAACTAACGCTTCCGCTTTCGGTCTACGAGGGTACGTGGACACACTCTCCCCTCTAGTTGCTATGCATCACATAGATAGATCTTGCATGATCGTAGGAAATTTTTTGAAACTACCACGGTCCCCAATAGTGGCATCCGAGCCAGGTCTATGCGTAGATGTTATATGCACGAGTAGAACACAAAGAGTTGTGGGCGATAATAGTCATACTGCTTACCGCCAACGTCTTACTTTGATTCGGCGGTATTGTTGGATGAAGCGGCCCGGACCGACATTACATGACCGCGTTCATGAGACTGATTCTACCGACGTGCTTTTGCACAAGGGTGGCTGGTGGGTGTCTGTTTCTCCAACTTTAGTTGAATCGAGTTTGACTACGGCCGGTCCTTGTTCAAGGTTAAAACATCACACTTGACGAAAAATCATTGTGGTTTTCATGCGTAGGTAAGAACGGTTCTTGCTAGAAGCCCATAGCAGCCACGTAAAACATGCAACAACAAAGTAGAGGACGTCTAACTTGTTTTTGCAGGGCTTGTTGTGATATGATATGGTCAAGGAATGATGTGATATAAATTTTTTTATGAGATGATCATGTTTTGTAACAAAGTTATTGGCAACTGGCAGGAGTCATATGGTTTCCGCTTTATTGTATACAAAGCAATCACCATGTAATTGTTTTACTTTATCACTAAGCGATAGCGATAGTAGTAGTAACAATAGTTAGTGAGACGACAATGATGCTACGATGGAGATCAAGGTGTTGCGCCGACGATGATGGAGATCATGATGATGCTTCAGTGATGGAGATCATGAGCACAAGATGATGATGGCCATATCATGTCACATATTTTGATTGCATGTGATGTTTATCTTTTATGCATCTTATTTTGCTTAGTACGGCGGTAGCATTATAAGATGACCCCTTACTAAATTTCAAGGTACAAGTGTTCTCCCTGAGTATGCACCATCGCTACAAATCGTCGTGCCGAGGCACCACGTGATGATCGGGTGTGATAAGCTCTACGTTCACATACAACGGGTGCAAGCTAGTTTTGCACACGCAGAATACTCGGGTTAAACTTGACGAGCCTAGCATATGCAGATATGGCCTCGGAACACTGAGACCGAAAGGTCGAACGTGATTCATATAGTAGATATGATCAACATAGTGATGTTCACCATTGAAAACTACTCCATCTCACGTGATGATCGGACATGGTTTAGTTGATTTGGATCACGCGATCATTTAGATGACTAGAGGGATGTCTATCTAAGTGGGAGTTCGTAAGTAATATGATTAATTGAACTTTAATTTATCATAAAATTAGTCCTGATAGTTATTTTGCATGTTTGTGTTATTGTAGATCAATGGCCCGTGCTACCGTTCCTTTGAATTTTAATGCGTTCCTAGAGAAAGCTAAGTTGAAAGATGATGGCAGCAACTACATGGACTAGGTCCGTAACTTGAGGATTATCCTCATTGTTGCACAGAATAATTACGTCCTGGAAGCACCGTTAGGTGTACCACCCGCGCCAGCAACTGCAGACATTGTGAATGCCTGGCAGACGCGTGTTCATGACTACTCGATAGTTCAGTGTGACATGCTCTACGGCTTGGAATCGGGACTTCAAAGATGTTTTGAATGTCATGGATCATATGAGATGTTCCAAGAGTTGAAGTTAATGTTTCAAACAAATGCCCGAGTTGAGAGATATGAAGTCTCCAACAAGTTCTACAGCTGCAAAATGGAGGAGAATAGTTCTGTCAATGAACACATACTCAGAATGTCTAGGTACCATAACCACTTGACTCAGCTGGGAGTTAATCTTCCTGATGATAGTGTCATTGACAGAGTTCTTCAATCACTGCCACCAAGCTATAGAGGCTTTGTGATGAACTATAATATGCAAGGGATGAACAAGACAATTCCGGAGCTCTTTGCGATGCTAAAGGCTGCGGAGGTAGAAATCAAAAATGAGCATCAAGTGTTGATGGTCAACAAGACCACTAGTTTCAAGAAAAAGGGAAAAGTAAAGAAGGGGAACTTCAAGAAGAATGGCAAGAAAGTTGCTGCTCGGGAGAAGAAACCCAAGTCTGGACCTAAGCCTGAAACTGAGTGCTTCTATTGCAAAGGGACTGGTCACTGGAGGCAGAACTGCCCCAAGTATTTGGCGGATAAGAAGGATGGCAAAGTGAAAGGTATATTTGATATACATGTTATTGATGTGTACCTTACTAATGCTCGTATTAGCACCTGGGTATTTGATACTGGTTCAGTTGCTCATATTTGCAACTTGAAACAGGGGCTACAGATTAAATGAAGATTGGCTACGAATGAGGTGACGATGCGCGTGGGAAATGGTTCCAAGATCGATGTGATCGCCGTTGGCACGCTACCTCTACATCTACCATCGGGATTAGTTTTAGACCTGAATAATTGTTATTTGGTGCCAGCGTTGAGCATGAACATTATATATGGGTCTTGTTTGATGCGAGACGGTTATTCATTTAAACCAGAGAATAATGGTCGTTCTATTTATATGAGTAATATCTTTTATGGTCACGTACCCTTGATGAGTGGTCTATTTTTGTTAAATCTCGATAGTGATGATACACATATTCATAATATTGAAGCCAAAAGATGCAAAGTTGATAATGATAGTGCAACTTATTTGTGGCACTGCCGTTTGGGTCATATCGGTGTAAAGCGCATGAAGAAACTCCATGCTGATGGACTTTTGGAATCACTTGATTATGAATCACTTGGTGCTTGCGAACCGTGCCTCATGGGCAAGATGACTAAAACTTCGTTCTCCGGAAAAATGGAATGAGCTACTGACTTATTGGAAATAATACATACCGATGTATGCGGTCCAGTGAGTGTTGAGGCTCGTGGCGGGTATCATTATTTTCTTACCTTCACAGATGATTTGAGCAGATATGATTATGTCTACTTAATAAAACATAAGTCTGAAACATTTGAAAAGTTCAAAGAATTTCAGAGTGAAGTGGAAAATCATCGTAACAAGAAAATAAAGTTTCTACGATCTGATCGTGGAGGTTAATATTTCAGTTACGAGTTTGGTCTTCATTTGAAACAACATGGGATAGTTTCACAACTAACGCCACCTGGAAAACAACAGCGAAATGGTGTGTCCGAATGTCGTAACCGTACTTTATTAGATATGGTGCGATCTATGTTGTCTCTTACTGATTTACCGCTATCGTTTTGGGGTTATGCTTTAGAGACAACTGCATTCACTTTAAATGGGGCACCATCAAAATCCATTGAGATGACGCCTTATCAACTGTGGCTTGGCAAGAAACCAAAGTTGTTGTTTCTTAAAGTTTGGGGCTGCGATGCTTATGTGACAAAGCTTCAACCTGATAAGCTTGAACCCAAATCGGAGAAGTGCGTCTTCATAGGATACCCAAAGGAAACTGTTGGGTACACCTTCTATCACAAATCTGAAGGCAAAATCTTTGTTGCTAAGAATGGATCCTTTCTCGAGAAGGAGTTTCTCTCGAAAGGTGGGAGGAAAGTAGAACTTGATGAGGCAATTGTACCTTCTCCCGTATTGGAAAGTAGTTCATCACAGAAATCAGTTCCAGTGATTCCTACACCAATTAGTGAGGAAGTTAATGATGATGATCATGAAACTTCAGATCAAGTTGCTACCGAACCTCGTAGGTCTTCCAGAGTGAGATCCACACCAGAGAGGTACGGTAATCCTGTTGTGGAAGTCATGTCACTAGACCATGGTGAACCTATGAACTATGAATAAGCGATGATGAGCCCAGATTCCGCGAAATGGCTTGAGGCCATGAAATCTGAGATGAGATCCATTTATGAGAAGAAAGTGTGGACTTTGGTGGACTTGCCCAATGATCGGCAAGCCATAGAAAATAAATGGATCTTCAAGAAGAAGACCGACACAGATGGTAATGTTATGGTCTACAAAGCTCGACTTGTTGCGAAAGGTTTTCAACAAGTTCAAGGAATTGACTACGATGAGACTTTCTCACCCGTAGATGCTTAAGTCTGTCTGAATCATGTTAGCAATTGCTGCATTTTATGATTATGAAATTTGGCAGATGGATGTCAAAAGTGCATTCCTGAATGGATTTCTGGAAGAAGAGTTGTATATGATGCAACCAGAAGGTTTTGTCGATCCAAAGGGTGCTAACAAAGTGTGCAAGCTCCAGCGATCCATTTATGGACTGGTGCAAGCCTCTCGGAGTTGGAATAAACGTTGATAGTGTGATCAAAGCATATGGTTTTATACAGACTTTTGGAGAAGCCTGTATTTACAAGAAAGTGAGTGGGAGCTTTGTAGCATTTCTAATATTATATGTGGATGACATATTGTTGATTGGAAATTGTCGTGGATTTGTCACGGCAGATGTCCTAGTGAAAGGACTTAGTCGTGGAGCCATCGCCACGGGTTTACTTGAAGGGGTTAAAGCAGACACAAAGACACGAGGGTTTTATACTAGTTCGGCCCCTTCGATGAAGGTAAAAGCCTACGTCTAGTTGTGATGGAATTGATATGATCTCGATGGCTAGGAAGCAAACAAGCTTCGCCTAGGCTCGAGTTGTGGTTGTCCCTGAACCGCCGCCGGGTCGTCCCCTTATATACACGGGTGACGCCCGTCGGTCCATAGAGTCCCAACCGGTTCATACTCGTATCCCGGTCGGTATCTCTTTATTCCTAACTTACAATACAATTTACACATCAGGTCGGTTTACGGCTATAGATTCTAAACCGACTATAGGCCTTGGGCCTTCATCTGCTTATACCACTAATGAAGTTAACCCGGCCCAAGTAGGCCGGTTTACGCCTAGTGGTAATATCCCCAACATTAGGCCCCAGATTGATTTGAACTGGTTCATGTCAATCCTTCACAAAATCTTGTGTCTTGGACATCTTCTGGAAATTGGTAAACCGCCATGTTGTCATCATTTCTGGTTGTTGTAAACCGGCATGACGTCATCATGAAATTTGTCATTTATAACGCCCTTTTTTAACGGCAGCTCCTGGATCCGTGCGCTTGACCTAACTCTGTTGCCTTATAAATAAGACCGAATGGTCATCTCCTTTCTTTTCCCCTCATCTCTTCTTCTTCGTCTTCCTCGCGTCGCCAGCCTTGGAGCTCCGCCGCCACCGTCGACCTCTGCTTCGTTTTGGGCCGCTGCATCAACCTGAGCGCACCAGAGCACTGCGGTATCGTTCCGCATCTTCTCCGTTCTCAGTAAGCTTTCTCCTCTTCTTGACCTAGATCTGTTCTTAGGGTTCCATGTTCGTGCTGTGTTCGTCACTTGCTCATACTTGTATTCCGATTCTTGGATGAATCTGTAAACTCCCGCTGTGTTCAGTAGTAATCTTTAAGCATCCGCCTGTTATTTCTTATCTAAGCCCATAGATCTCACGCACATACCCGCTCAATGGTTCACTTCCGTTCCGCCTCACTCTTCGGAATATTTTCTGTTTTTGTGAGCTCGCTGTAGATCCGTGGCTGAAATAAGATCTTTGTGAAACCTGTTTCTGTATACCTAGTTGTCCATAGCTTCAATTTCTTCCGATGCTTGGGTCAGGCGGTTTAACTTATCATAGAAAAAAGTTACTAAACCAGTGTATACCATTAGTCCCCTGGTTGAACCGCCAGAATCCACATGATGCCGCATTGTGGAAGACCGGTCCATCGTAGTTTAGATCAACACCTTCTTTTACCCAGCGTGTTATTGAACCGGATCATCTATTTCTTGTAGATCTCGCCATGGCCAAACAAGTGCATGAGTGCAATTGGGTTCCTTCTCGCATCACGGAATCACAGTTGGACGATCTAGTCTTGATCGGCGCTTTAGACAGTAAAGATACGATCCACTGGAGGGTTCCTGGAAATGAATGTCCACCTACCCCCCAGGAAGGAGAAGTTGTGGTCTTCGCAGATCACTTGGCCCGGGGCTTCAAACCGCCCGGCTCTAAATTTTACCGAGATGTATTAGCCAATTTTCAGCTCCGTCCACAGGATATTGGCCCCAACTCTGTTACCAATCTATGCCACTTTCAAGTGCTTTCTTAGGTATACTTTCAAGAGGAGCCTTCAGTCGAATTGTTTAGAGATCTCTTTCATTTAAACCGTCGCACTGAATTCACCGATGGCCCCAACACTGAATTGGGCGGTATGGCCATTCAGAAGAGGAAGGAAATCACTTATCCCCACGTCAAACTCCATACTCACCCCAAGGAGTGGAATGCAACTTGGTTTTATTGCAAGGATACCTCCCCTGACAATGAAAATCCCTTGCCTGGTTTCCGTCCGGAACGGCTCAGCAACACGCACCCTTTTCCACAAAGACTAAGCGCCAAGGAAAGAATTAAATACGCTCCGCAACTGTCCAAGCTCCGAGCTTTTATGGCCAACGGCTTAACGGGAATAGATCTTGCACGTTGTTGGATATCATGGAGCATACTGCCTCTAAGCCGGCGCTCCGATTTGATGTGCAAGTATACTGATAGTGTCGATGACCCACTCCGACACACTAAAATCCAACTCCCTGATGACGAAGTCACAGAATCTGTGAAAAAGATGCTGAATGAACCGGAGCACCTCTGTGCTCAAACCGGTCTGCCTCCTTACTGCACCACCAACAAACCGCCAGCGGTAATATTTTAATTGCTCTATTGTTGAACCGGTTACTGCTTTATATGTTTGACATTTAATTACTACTGATCCAGGGCGATAATCCGTTTTGGAGCAAGAAACTTCCTCAAGACAAAACGGAGAAGGCAGGACGGCCAACCCGGCCCAAGACCAAGGTTATCAAGAAACCAGCTCATAAGAGAAAAACCACCGCTTCATCTGACCCAGCCATTGATGATGATGTGGGTAATCCGGATCTTGAGGTAGAACTTGATTCACTTGGCTTGCTTTTTACACGCCTTATTGATGATGATGCTTGTCAGGATGACGCTGAAGCCAGCAATGCGGGTTTCGTTGAGGTAACCATTCTCTCTTCCGATTCAGAAATCTTGCCTTTGCCAAAATTTCGCCGGGCAAACCGGAAAGTTAAATTTTCTCATCCTCTTGCTTATCTGGATTCCCAATTTCTTATGAAGACCCAGCAACACGAAGCTCGCCGCACAACCCGGCACAGTGGTCAGGTAGTTACCTCTGCTGGTTTACCAAACAGTCCGGTTCGAAAACGCCGCTCCGAGGTCTCCGACCTTTTTATTGATTTAAATCGTAAAGCGGGTTTCTTCCGTCAACCTCTTAATCCATCCGACTCCGATTATCAGGTCACTTCTCATTCATCGTCTGGTGAATCGTCAGCCACTCAGCTACCACCTTTGAAAACAGTTGCTGGGTAAGTTAAACTGAACATATGTTTCCAGTATACCACATAATGGCTTATGCTTTTCCTTGACTTTTTGTTTTTCTTTCAGGGCTAAACCGAAACCAAGCAAGAAGGCCCGCCTGGATAAAGCGGCTGAAGAAGATGTGGCCCCAGAACATGACCAAGCGCCGGATCGTGAAATGTTTACTTCTGAAGATATCCCCAATGATCCTCCTTTGCAAGACGACGTTATTCCCGAAGAAGGGCTTGTTAATACTCCAGCCTCTGCCGATCCGCCTGCCAGCTCCATCCAGATTGAGAAATCCCACACTCCTACTGACCAAACGGCCGCACCAACACAAACTGGCGAGTCCAAAGATGATGATGTTGTGATTACCGGTGTGGGCCGCTCTGAACCCGGGAATCCTGTCACCCTTACCAAGCATACCATCAAAGAGGATTTTTTCCGCTTTGAACAAGGAAAAATGGGATGTTGAACTAGAGACATATGCTGCCCTGAGTGCCCAAGACCTTCACTCCGGCTATTTAAACCGGCTTTACACTAGCCGTGACTGTGAAGCTGGCCTGGTCAAAATGATGAGGGATAAATTTGAGGTAACTTACTTCTTTCCTTGCTGCCATTACCTCCATCCTTCTAGCCCCCAAGGGCCGGTTTGTAACGTTGGTCAAACCGGGACTTGATCCTGAACATTCTTGAAACCGATCGGTATAGCCCGCAAGAACCGGTCTAACTTAGCATAAGTAAACCGGGGCTCCAATAGAGAACTATCCTTAGAACACAACTTGATCAAATAGCCATTAGCCCCCAAGTGCCAAGTTGAATACTTGTATTGAGCTTGGGACTTTGTAATCGAGTAATATATAAAAATTGAAGGTGCATTAGCCCCCAAGTGTCAGGCATATAACTTTGTTATGTGGTTGATACTTCAACTCCTTGGATCGCCTGTGCAAAGCTTAAACGCTGTCTGTGTGCAGGCTGAGGTGAAAATCAAGGAGGACCAAGTTGCCGATTTGCAGGAGGCCTTGAAAACCCAGCAGGCTGAAACAGATAAGGCAAAACAAGAATTAACTAGCGCTTTGAGCACTGCTGAACGGCTGAAAGAAGGCTTCGAGAAAGAGCGGGCTGACTGGGCCACTAAGAAGGCCGGTTTAACCAAAAGAGCGGAAAACGCTGAAGCTGCCCTTAAACCGGTGGTGGATGAACTGACGGCCGTACAGCGGCAAATACACTCCATGACTGCTGCAATCTTTGGTAAGCTCCTTGTAACTTCTGTGATAATTTAAACCTGTTGTAGCGTAAACCCGGTTTGAGACCATTCCAATATTGTTGTAGGCACATGTATTGGGCACTTAGGAAATGATGTGCGGAAGAAATTGAAAGCTGCCTACACCTTGGTGGAACAATTGTATACCGGAGCCCAACGGATCATCACCACAGCTTCTCACAACAACCCGGCACCCTCGTTAATCCAGGACACTCTTAGCAAGTTGTCAATGCTTCCAGCCCGGATTGAGGAGCTGAAAAAATCCGCTGCCCGAACCGGAGCCATCAATGCCTTAATCCGGGCAAAGGCATGGGTGCCAGATTTTGATCCTACGGAAGCAGCTCAAGGCTATCCCAGCCTGAAAGAAGATGGCTCTGAATTCAACGAAGAGGATTTAAGGGCAATAAACCATGCAGTGCGCCCTCTAGCTTGCCAACTAGCTGAAGAGGCAGATTTGACGCATTATCAAGCGCAATATAACAAGCAAAACAAGCGAGTGCCTGCCCCAACTGTTGAAGCGGAGAATCTGATCCCTCCAATCCGTAAGCACACTTATGCCCCTGATATTGAACCGTCTTCCCTGATCCATGAAGAGGCTGTTTTCCAAGCTTTAATGGGAATCGACTAGACCATTGTTGATTTCCAGCCAATGGGTAGAGACGAGGAAGCTGAAGCGGCAGAGGATGAGGAGCAGGCTTGAACCAGAAACTGGTTTGGAAAGATGTTTGTGACATCTTCCGAAAAGAACAATGATCTTATTTAGGTACCGTGCTGCCCTGTAATAGGATAGTTAATGCTTCTAACTGGAATATGCCTTCGTGCATAAGTACTGAAGCTTTTGTTTGAAGAACTCCAATTCATATTTCCTGCAATCAGAAAAATTTGAACTTCGGTGGCGGTTATACCGCCAGCCGGTTTATGATCCTGATATGTGTATCAGTAATATAACAAATATATGATACATAAATACCTGCCATGTTTGGGTATGAAGCTGGCTTAGCCAAGCCTGAAGCGGCGGTTTTATAAACCATTACCGTCAAAAGAAAAAAAAAGGTGGGAGAAAATAGCTCCCGTATAAACCGTACTGAATCAATACAAGCCCCCTTGTTACTCCATGATGTTAACAGGAAAAAGGTAAACCGAGCATACTCCTCCGGATTAAAGGGGAATCAAATCCATCGGCTGAATCGGAAAAAAGGTGTTTGTCGACATAAAAGAAATCCGACAAAAGCAAAGAATAAACAAACCATGAAAATAACATGGAAGAAAAGGTAATGATAAAAACCATTTGCAAAAATATGCTATACTGAGCTGATCAGATGGTATTACCATGGTCGGACAGGATCAAGGCCCCCAATAGGAGTGACAATGATTCAAGTCAGCCAGGTCCCCAAATGATTCGTGGCATATATGCCAGATCAAGAGGCGTGGCAATGGTTCGGGTTCGACCATGCCCCCAAGTGATTTTGTGGCCTTAGGTCGACCAAGAGGCGTGACTGGTTCAGACTTGACCATGTCCCCAAATGATCTGGTGGCTGTCGCCTATCAAAGGGTGTCGCGTTGGTTCGGACACGACCAAGGCCCCCAGTGATATATAAAAAACAAATGTCAAGGGGTAAACCGGAGGGCGCTTTAAACAGAACCACTTCGTGTAACCTCGCATGATGAGAAAGACAGAGACCCCGCTTTAGCTGAGGCTCCGGTTTGATATATCAAAGATAATATATACATTGTCATGATATGTACATAGATAGAGCCGATGGCTCAAGTATAGTAAGGCCGAAGATGAGCTATATTCCACGGCCTGTTGGTCTCCTCCTCTGATGTACGTGAGTCTTTATGCCCTCGAATATCAATGAGATAGTACGACCCGTTGTGAAAATTCTTGCTGACCACGAAAGGTCCCTCCCAAGGTGGGGATAACTTGTGCATATCCATTTGATCTTGGACGAGTCGAAGCACCAAATCTCCTTCTTGAAAAGTTCTGGTTCTAACCCGGCGACTGTGATAGCGACGAAGATCTTGCTGGTAAATCGCCGAACGGGCAGCCGCTATATCACGCTCCTCGTCCAATAGGTCCAAAGCGTCTTGCCGTGCTGTCTCATAGTCTGCTTTAACATAAGCTGCCACACGAGGCGAATCGTGCCGGATATCACTAGGGAGAACTGCCTCTGCTCCATAGACCATGAAAAATGGCGTGTATCCTGTGGACCGGTTTGGCGTAGTATTGATACTCCATAACACAGATGGTAGCTCTTCAACCCAACATCCTGGTGTTCTTTGCAATGGGACCATAAGCCGGGGTTTGATGCCTCGCAAGATTTCCTGATTAGCTCGTTCTGCCTGTCCATTGGACTAGGGGTGTGCCACTGACGACACGTCAAGTCGGATGTGCTCACGTTCACAGAACTCCTTCATAGCGCCCTTGGATAAATTGCTACCATTGTCAGTAATGATACTGTGTGGAAAACCAAACCGGAAAATCACCTTCTTGATGAACTGCACCGCTGTTGCTGCATCACACTTGCTGACAGGCTCCGCTTCAACCCACTTGGTAAATTTGTCAACTGCCACCAAAAGGTGGGTTTTCTTATCCTTGGATCTTTTAAAAGGTCCAACCATATCCAGCCCCCAAGTTGCAAACGGCCATGTTATTGGGATCATCCTCAATTCTTGAGCCGGCACATGAGCACGCCTTGAAAATTTCTGACACCCATCACATCGTTTAACCAAGTCCTCCGCGTCAGCATGCGCTGTCAACCAGTAGAACCCGTGACGAAACGCCTTTGCCACCAGAGACTTTGAACCGGTGTGGTGCCCACAATCCCCTTCATGGATTTCTCTTAAGATTTCACAGCCTTCCTCGGGAGAAACACAGCGTTGAAACGCCCCTAATACACTGCAATGATGTAATTCACCATTGACAATCGTCATAGACTTGGATCGCCGGACTATCTGCCTGGCTAGAATCTCATCCCCTGGTAACTCCCCCCGGTTCATGTACGCAAGGTAAGGAACTGTCCAATCCGGAATAACATGCAGAGCTGCCACCAATTGAGCCTCCGGATCAGGAATAGCCAAATCCGCCTCACCTGGGAGCTTGACTGACGGGTTGTGCAACACGTCCAAAAAAGACGTTAGGCGGGACCGGTTTACGCTGAGAGCCCAACCGGCTTAAAGCATCCGCCGCTTCATTCTTCCGACGGTCCACATGATCCACTTGATAACCCTTGAAACAACCTGCAATATTATCCACTTCCCGACGATATGCAGCCATGAGCGGGTCCTTAGAATCCCAAGTGCCAGACACCTGTTGAGCCACTAGGTCCGAGTCACCAAAGCACTTAACCTGGCTTAAATTCATCTCTTTAGCCATCCGGAGACCATGGAGCAAGGCTTCGTACTCAGCTGCATTATTAGTACAAGGGAACATTAAGCGGAGAACATAACAAAACTTATCACCTCGTGGGGAAGTTAATACGACTCCAGCCCCCGAGCCTTCCAATTGCCTGGATCCGTCAAAATGAATAGTCCAATATGTGTGATCCGGCTTCTCCTCTGGTGCTTGTAACTCCGTCCAGTCATTGATGAAATCAACAAGTGCTTGAGACTTCACCGCCGTCCGAGGCACGTACTTCAGTCCGTGTGGCCCAAGCTCTATAGCCCACTTGGCAATCCGGCCAGTCGCCTCCCGGTTCTGTATAATATCACCCAAGGGAGCTGAACTGACCACTGTGATGGGGTGCCCTTGAAAATACTGCTTCAACTTCCGACTGGCCATAAAAACACCATAGACCAGCTTCTGCCAATGCGGATACCTTTGCTTGGATTCAATAAGCACCTCGCTGATATAATAAACCGGCCGCTGAACCGGATATTCCTTGCCTGCCTCTTTGCGTTCCACCACAATAGCCACGCTAACTGCCCGAGCATTGGCCGCTACGTATAATAATAGTGGCTCCTTGTCGACCAGAGCTGCAAGAACAGGCGGATTGGCTAACTGCCGCTTCAGGTCCTCAAACGCTTCATCAGCAGCCGGACTCCAAATGAAATGGTATGTCTTCCTCAGCATTTGGTACAAAGGAATGGCCTTCTCTCCGAGGCGGCTGATAAACCGGCTTAGTGCAGCGATCCGGCCCGCCAAACGCTGAACATCGTTGATACATTTTGGTTTAGCTAGGGATGTAATAGCCGTAATCTTCTCCGGGTTAGCCTCGATTCCTCTGTTAGACACCAGGAAACCCAGTAACATGCCTGTTGGAACACCAAAGACACACTTGGCCGGATTAAGCATCATCTTGTAAACTCGCAAGTTGTCAAAGGTCTCCTTCAAATCATCCACCAGCGTCTCCTTCTGTCTTGACTTCACTACAATATCATCCACATAGGCGTGCACATTGCGGCCGATCTGTTTATGCAGGCAATTCTGTATACACCGTTGATAGGTGGCTTGGGCACTCTTGAGCCCGAAGGGCATAGATACATAGCAGAAGGCTCTAAAGGGAGTAATAAATGTTGTTTTCTCCTGGTCCTTAACCGCCATCTTGATCTGATGATATCCAGAGTATGCATCCAAAAAACTCAAACGCTCACAACCCGTCATGGCATCAATGATCTGGTCAATACGGGGGAGGGCAAAAGGATCTGCCGGACAGGCTTTGTTAAGATTTGTGTAATCCACACACATACGCCAAGTGCCGTTTTTCTTAAGAACCAGCACCGGATTAGCAAGCCACTCTGGATGGAACACCTCAATAATAAAACCAGCCGCTAAAAGCCTGGCCACTTCCTCTCCGATGGCTTTGCGTCTTTCTTCGTTAAACCGGTGGAGGAACTGTTTCACCGGTTTATACTTAGGATCCACATTAAGAGTGTGCTCAGTGAGTTCCCTCGGTACACCTGGCATGTCAGACGGCTTCCATGCAAAAATGTCCCGATTCTCACGGATGAACTCGATGAGCGCGCTTTCCTATTTGGGATCCAGGTTGGCACTGATAGTGAACTGCTTGGACGAATCGCCGGGCACGAAGTCAACAAGCTTGGTCTCAGCTGCCGATTTGAACTTCAGATCTGAATCATGCTCTGTAGTTGGCTTCTTTAAAGGGGTCATATCCGCCGGATCAACATTGTCCTTATAATACTTCAACTCCTCCGTGGCACAGACTGACTCTGCATAAGCTGCATCACCTTCCTCACATTCCAAAGCGACCCTACGGCTCCCATGAACCGTTATGGTCCCCTTGTAACCCGGCATCTTGAGCTGCAAGTAGATATAACAAGGCTGCGCCATGAACTTGGCGTAAGCCGGCCGGCCAAACAAGGCGTGATACGGGCTCCGGATCTTCACCACCTCAAATGTTAGTTTTTCCGACCGGGAGTCGTGCTCGTCCCCAAAAGCCACATCCAGGGCTATCTTACCAACAGGATATGCAGATTTGCCAGGCACCACACCATGGAACACCGTATTCGACGGTCTGAGATCTTTGTCTGTTAAACCCATGCGGCGGAATGTCTCATAGTACAATATGTTAATACTGCTTCCTCCATCCATGAGTACCTTGGTGAATTTATAACCCCCCACCTGAGGGTCTACCACTAATGCTAGCTGGCCCGGATTATCAACCCGGGGCGGGTGATCCTCTCTGCTCCACACGATAGGCTGCTCCGACCAGCGCAAGTAACGTGGTAAGGCCGGTTCAACAGAATTCACCGCTCGCCTGTGGAGTTTTCGGTCGCGTTTATCCAAACTAGTTGTGAAAACATGATATTGCCCATTGTTCAACTGTTTTGGCTGGCTCTGATAACCCGACTGTTGTTGCTGCTGCTGGCTGTTCTGATTATTCTGGTGATTATGACCGCCCTGATTGCGACCTGAACCGGAAGCTCCATCGTGATCCGGCCCGTGGAAACCGGATCCTGAACCGCCACCTGATCCGTGATCATACCGGAAAGCATTAGAGTTTTTGAACTCTTGCATGATATAACAATCTTTCCAAAGATGGTTAGCCGGTGCCTCCTTCGTCACGTGCTTCGGGCAAGGCTGATTCAGCAAATAGTTCAAACGGCTTGCGTTAGGATTGGGAGCCCCATTACGATTTGACGCTTTACCTCTGCGCCGCTGCCCCCTGTCCTGTGCATTAGTGTTGGCCACAAAGTCCATGCTGCCATCCGCCTTGCGCTTGCCTCCGTTTCCATGACCCGCTAGTTTGTACTGCTGCTGTTTGGAGTTGCTATTCTTCTTTCCCTTCCCTGCTTCATCATCATCAGGCTCGGGATCCTTGGTACTGTCCGAATCGGCATACTTCACTAAAGCGGCCATGAGAGTTCCCATGTCATTACAGAACCGCTTCATGCGTCCCAACTTCAATTTTAGAGGCTCAAACCGGCAGTTGCCTTCCAGAGTTAGGATCGCAGAGTCAGCATTAATCCTGTCAGACGAGTGCAAAATTTCCGAAACGCGGCGCACCCAACGGGTCGTTGATTCTCCTTCCTCCTAGACACAAGCCGCCAGGTCTACAATGGACTTGGGCTGCTTACATGTATCCTTAAAATTCTGTATAAACCGGGCCCGCAACTGGGCCCATGAGCTGATAGAATTGGGTGGTAGGCTCTTTAACCAAGTACGAGCCGTGCCCTCAAGCATCATGGTGAAGTATTTTGCACATGCGGCCTCATCCACGTCCAGCATTTCCATGGCCATCTCATAACTCTCTACCCATGCTTTAGGGGATAAATCAGCGGTGTAATTCGGCACCTTGCGTGGACCCTTGAAATCTTTGGGCAGGCGCACATTACGTAAAGCAGGGATCAAGCAAGGCACTCCCAAAGTGGATGTGACTCCTAGTCCGGCGAAGGTGGTAGAACGAACCGGCGTAAGTTGACCCGCATTGTCCTGGGCTGCTAGCTCGGCCTCCCTTTGTGCTCGGGCCCGGTCCACCACATCCTGCGCATCGCGGACACCGCCTGCCACGGGCTGCTTCACGGCCTCGCGCATTGCTCGATACGGCGGGTTCATTCAAGTGCCTGCTATAACTCCGGCTTGGACGGGGTGTAGAGTGGATCCGATCACGGCTGTACGAATATGCTTCCTGCTGAATCAGCGCAGTCCAGAGAAGCTCCTTAACCCGGCGCGTCTCTATCGCTTGCGGAGAATCCCCTTCGACTGGGATGGCCTCTAACCGTGCAGCGGCCGCAACAAGGTTGTCCATAGGATTCGAATAATGACCCGGTGGCGTCTCTATATAGAATTTCTGGGTAGCATAAAGGGATACCTGTATAAGAGTTTTTTTATGAAATACCTCGGAGAAGCTGCTTACATATTAGGCATAAAGATCTATATAGATAGATCAAGACGCTTAATTGGACTTTCACAAAGCACATACCTTGATAAAGTTTTGAAAAAGTTCAAAATGGATCAGTCAAAGAAAGGGTTCTTGCCTGTGTTACAAGGTGTGAAGTTGAGTCAGACTCAATGCCCGACCACTGCAGAAGATAGAGAGAAAATGAAAGTCATTCCCTATGCTTCAGCCATAGGTTCTATCATGTATGCAATGTTGTGTACCAGACCTAATGTGTGCCTTGCTATAAGTATAGCAGGGAGTTACCAAAAGTAATCCCGGAGTGGAGCACTAGACAGCGGTCAAGAACATCCTGAAATACCTGAAAAGGACTAAGGATATGTTTCTCTTTTATGGAGGTGAAAAAGAGCTCATCGTAAACGGTTACGTTGATGCAAGCTTTGACACTGATCCGAATGACTCTAAGTCGCAAACCGGATACGTATTTTTATTGAACGGAGGAGCTGTCAGTTGGTGCAGTTCCAAGCAGAGCGTCGTGGTGGGATCTACGTGTGAAGCGGAGTACATTGCTTCTTTGGAAGCAGCAAATTAAGGAGTTCATATCCTATCTAGGTGTTATACCTAGTGCATCGAGTCCAATGAAGATCTTTTGTGACAATACTGGTGCAATTGCCTTGGCAAAGGAATCTAGATTTCACAAGAGAACCAAGCACATCAAGAGACGCTTCAATTCCATCCATCATCAAGTGTCGGAGGGGGACATAGAGATTTGCAAGATACATACGGACCTGAATGTTGCAGACCCATTGACTAAGCCTCTTCCACGAGCAAAACTTGATTAGCACCAAAGCTCCATGGGTGTTAGAATCATTACTATATAATCTAGATTATTGACTCTAGTGCAAGTGGGGGACTGAAGGAAATATGCCCTAGAGGCAATAATAAAGTTATTATTTATTTCCTTATTTCATGATAAATGTTTATTATTCATGCTAGAATTGTATTAACCGGAAACTTAGTACATGTGTGAATACATAGACAAAACATATTGTCCCTAGTATGCCTCTACTTGACTAGCTCGTTAATCAAAGCCGGTTATGTTTCCTAACCATAAACATGTGTTGTCATTTGATGAATGGGATGACATTATTAGGAGAATGATGTGATGGACATGACCCATCTGTTAGCTTAGCATTATGATCGTTATAGTTTCATTGCTACTGCTTTCTTCATGACTTATACAAGTTCCTCAGACTATGAGATTATGCAACTCCTGAATACCAGAGGAACACTTTGTGTGCTATCAAACGTTACAATGTAAATGGGTGATTATAAAGATACTCTACAGGTGTCTCCGAAGGTGTTTGTTGGGTTGGCATCGATCGAGATTAGGATTTGTCACTCCGTGTTTCGGAGAGGTATCTCTAGGCCCTTGTTAGAATAAATCCGAGGTATACCGTCGATCATCCGAGGACCAAGCAATCACAGACAATGACGACATCAAAGTTGAGCCAAGGGAAGAGCCGTCACATGAAGACCAGCTAGTTGAATCACTAGTAGTACACGAAGGTTCTGTTCGTGCACTTGGGGATCACGCGAAGACTGCTCGATTATTTTTCGCAGGGTCAGTCATACAAAGAATCATGGCGCCATCGGGTACTAGGTTTGAGGTGGAGAAGTTCAACGGAACTGGAAGCTTTGGGTTATGGCAGACAAGGGTGAAAGATTTGTTGGCACAACAGGGATGCTTGAAGGCGTTGTTGAAGGAAGCCAAGCCAGCTAAGATGGAGGCGGATGACTGGGAGGAGTTATAGTTGAAAGCAGCCGGGACTATACGGTTGTGTCTGTTGGACCAGGTTATTTATCATGTGATGGATGAGAATTCGCCGAAGAAGATCTGGGAGAAGCTGGAAAGTCAGTTTATGTCCAAGACTGTGACGACCAAGGTGTATCTGAAGCAAAAGTTGTATGGGATGAGGATGCAGGAGGGGTCAGATCTTGTGGAGTATATGAACGCCTTTAATCAAGTCGTGACGGATCTAGCACACTTGGGTGCGACGGTTGACGACGAGGATAGGGCAATTCTGCTTCTTTGTTCATTGCCATCATCCTATGACCATTTGATCACTACTTTGACGCACGGCAAGGAGACCGTCAAGAATGAGGATATTACTGCGGCATTGCTATCTTATGATATGAGAAAGAAGAACGCGGTGGAAGTCTCTCATGGTGAAGGTTTGCTAGTCAAGGGTGAGCAGTGGCGGAAGGGATATGAGGCTGGGAAGAACAAGAAAAAGAAAAAGAATATACAGTGTCACAAGTGTAAGCAGTGGGGACATATGAGAAAGGACTGTCCAGAACTCAATGGTGGGGCAAGTGCTAATAAGGCAACTCATGGTGATGACTCAGACAGCAGTAGTGATGTTCTCATAGTATCAGACAGTCGGTCAACCAAAAGTGAAGCGTGGATGTTGGATTCAGCTTGCTCTTTTCATGCGACACCCAACAGGGAGTGGTTCTCTTCATACAAGTCTGGTGAGTTTGGTTTAGCCTATGTGGGCGATGACACAGGTTATCGTGTTGCTGGAGTAGGTGACATCAAAATCAAGATGTTTGACGGAGTTGAGCGGATGCTTCGGGGAGTCAGGCATGTGCGGGGGCTAAGAAGGAATCTAATTTCGCTTGGAGTTCTTCATGATGGTGGTATGGTATTCCGTTGTGATCGGGATAGGAAGACCATGAGAATCATGGAAGATGAGGTGACCGTGATGATTGGAGGGAGGACGGCTTCGCATCTTTACAAGTTGCAAGGGAGCAGTATTGCAGGTGGAGTCACGGAGACTGGAGTTGCGGGAGTAGCAGCGGGGTCTCACGGCGGCGGCGGGTCTGGGGCAGACTCGTCGAGTAGCTCTCAGTAAGCTACGAAGAAGACAACACAAGTCCGGAGTACTTGGAAGTTTGACGCATGGACAAATTCAAGGTGGTGGAGAATATTCGCCAAGGTGGAGTTTGTTGTGTTTGTGTCGAATATTTTGTACTAGTAGGGTTACGCTTGGACTTTGTGTTGTAGTGTGGGTAGGATACGTGTAGTGTCGGAGTCGGACACGTTGTACCCTTGGCCTCTTATATACGAGGAGGCACCCCACGTTGTAACCCATGACGACTAGATAGCAATAGGCTCGCAAGGGGGTGCCGGCGGCTTGTGCCGGCGCCCGGGTGGCCGGTGTTGCGGTATCTCGGGGAGGAGCGCCCATAGTCATTGCCCCGGGGAGTAGGCAAGTTCGCCGAACCTCGTTAACAAATCTCGGTGTCGTAATTGTCTGTGATTGCTTGTTCCTCGGTGGATCGACTGCGTACCTCGGATTTATTCAAACAGCCCTCTCGGTAATGCTCATCACTATAAGCCTTGCAAGCATTGTGCCTAATGAGTTAGTTGCGGGATCAAGTATTACGGAACGAGTAAAGAGACTTGCCGGTAACGAGATTGAACTAGGTATGATGATACCGACGATCGAATCTCGGGCAAGTAACATACCGATGACAAAGGGAACAACGTATGTTGTTATGCGGTTTGACCGATAAAGATCTTCGTAGAATATGTAGGAGCTAATATGAGCATCCAGGTTCCGCTATTGGTTATTGACCGGAGATATGTCTCGGTCATGTCTACGTAGTTCTCAAACCCGTAGGGTCCGCATGCTTAACGTTCGATGACGATTTGTATTAAGAGTTATGTGTTTTGATGACTGAAGTTTGTTCGGAGTCCCGGATGAGATCACGGACATGACGAGGAGTCTCGAAATGGTCGAGACATAAAGATTCATATATTGGAAGGCTACATTCGGACACCGAAATGGTTCGGGTCGATTCGGATAAGTTTCGGAGTACCGGAGGTTACCGAAACCCCCTCCGGGAAGTTATTGGGCCTCATGGGCCTTAGTGGAGAAGAGAGAGGGCTGGCCAGGAGGTGACACGCGCCCCCCTTACCCCAATCCCAATTGGACAAGGGGAGGGGGCGGCGCCCCCCTCCTTCCTTCTCTCCTCCTCCTCCTTCCCCCTTCTCCAACTTGGAATAGGAAAGGGGGGGCGAATCCTACTAGGTTTGGAGTCCTAGTAGGACTCCCCCCATGGTGCGCCTCCCCTCTTGGTCGGCCTCCTCCTCCCCCTCCTTTATATACGTGGCCAAGGGACACCCCATAGACACACAAGTTGATCTTTAGCCGTGTGCGGTGTTGTAACGCCCCAGATGTAACTTTCCATATTTGTATCCAACTCTTGCCGTCTCCGGCGCTAAGTTATATTTATTTCTCGGGTTGGGTCTTTGTCTCCGTGTGTTGTTTTTCTTTTCGTGCATCCCTTATCATGTTATCACGTGCATTGCATTTGCATACATGTTCATCTCATGCATTCGAGCATTTTCCCCGTTGTCCGTTTTGCAATCCGGCGTTCCGTTCTCCTCCGGTGGTCATTTCTACCTTTCTTTCTTGTGTGGGGTTTAAACATTTCCAGATTGGACCGAGACTTGTCAAGTGGCCTTGGTTTACTACCGGTAGACCGCCTGTCAAGTTTCGGGTCATTTGGACTTCGTTTGATACTCCAACGGTTAACCGAGGGACCGGAAAGGCCTCGTGAGTGTTGCAGCCCAACACCCCCCAAATTTGGTCCAAAACCCACCAAACTCTGCTCCATGTCCTAGAGCGTTCGATCACGATCGTGTGGGCGAAAACCGCACCTCATTTGGACTCTCCTAGCTCCACTTATGCCTATTTATACCCCCTCCATTCGGATCTCTTCTTCCCCGTCCGAAACCCTAGTTCAAAAAAAAACATCCTCCGCCGCCGACGGACGCGTCCGCCGCCGCCCGCCTCCGCCACTCAGGCGCTGCCACGTGGGCAC
>NC_041391.1:232710243-232721820 GCF_002162155.2 Triticum dicoccoides
GCCGCTCCGGCCACCGGCCTCCTCGCCGCCCCGCGCCGCCGAGGGCGCCGCCGAGCGCCGCCGCCCTCGCCCGCTGCTCCGGCGACCGACTCCGGTCGGCCCGGCCTCCTCCATCCTCCCCGGCGCCGCCTCGCGTCTCCCTCCGGTGAGCTCCGGCGAGAGCCCGGCGGACCTCGGTTTCCGCGTCGGTGAACAGTGCCCCGATCTGGATCTCAGATCCGAAATTCTAGGGTTGACTTTTTCCCTCTCCCTCTAATTTTTATGCATTCTTTGACTGCTTGTATCTCCGCAACCGTAGCTCCGTTTTGGGCATATGATATATCAAAATCTTCGCCTCGACATGTACATCATTTCGTTCCATTGCATCATTTGCATTTGAGATCATCTTGATACCCAAAATGCTGTTAGAAGAAGGCTTCGTGAGTTAAATTGCAGATCCGTTAGTTCATCATGCACTCTTGTCATTTTTGTCATGTTTAATTCGTGCATGATATGCCTGTGTCCCTTTGGGATGTATTGTGAAGCATTTTGTCTTCTTTCCAGAGGTGCCACCCATGCATTTTTAGGATGTGTGTGTTGTCTTGTGCAAGCTTGCGAAGAGAGGTACCTGAGATTGCAGATTTCAGGGACTTAGTGATTTTCACTAAGTCTGGGATATTTTAGTTCATGATGCTATATGTCCAGCTTGTTTCCTAGTGATCCGTGCCTCTTTTGAGGATGATCAGTAAGGGAGTTTTGATATTTAAGTTATGCTCTATCCATCCATGTCTTTTTTGGCATTTGTGGAGTGCTCTAGGTTGACTCAATCGAGCTCAACTTTTGCTTCGTTGTTAATCTGGGCAGATCGTCAACTTGTTTGCGATTTCGCCGATGCTACCGTTAGTGTTCCATGCATGCTATGCCTTCGTTCTTGCCATATGCAGCTAGCACATTGTGCCTTCTTGCTGGTTATATGCTTTCCTTGCCATGACTTGCACCGTAGTGAGTGCAACGAGCTCGTTTACTTGCCTTCGTGAGTTATATTTCAGCGTGTCTCAGTTTTCACTAAGTCTGGAAAACTGATTGTGTTCGAGCGATGTTCGTGAGCCCGGTAGAGTATTTTGTGAACCCTTTTGGCCCCAGGTCACTTTGGGTGTTTTGTTAAGCTTGTTGAGTAGCTCCATGCCATGTTCTTACTTGTCATGTTCAGGTTTTCTATCATGTTGTTTTGCTGCTCCGAAGAGAGCATCGTGATCTGAAATTTCAGACTAGTGTTAATTTCACTAAGTCTGAAATCTGTTTTGCATTTGCGTTTTAGCCATGCTTGTTTGAACCTCTAATGGATGAATTTGCCTATGGCTCAGTGCTAGTGTTTTGTCAACCATCTTGTGTACATCTCTGCCATGTATTTTGTTTTCATGTTTGGTGGCTGTAGCATGTTCATTTCGTTGCATTTAGATGCCTACTTGCTGTAAATCGCAGACCGGTGTCATATCTTAAAACGCTCGCCATTTCCAAACCGTAGCTCCGTTTCCAATGATCTTTATATCGTTTTCAAGCGATTTCATCCCCTCTATCCAGTGGCACACTTGGTTTTTCCAAGTTGATGCCAGGTTCATGCATTTCCTGTCATATCTTGCATTTTGCATCCCGCATCGCATCCCGCATAGCATATCGTCATTTCATCATATTGCTTGGTCTTGCCCGTGGTTGATTGTATCCTTGTTGCTTGTTTGTCTTGTTGGGTAGAGCCGGGAGACGAGTTCGCTACCGAGGAGCCCGTTGAGTTTGCTTGTGAGGATCCAGTCAACTCTGACAACTGTGCAGGCAAGATGATCATACCCTCGAAATCACTACTATCTTTGCTATGCTAGTTTGCTCGCTCTTTTGCTTTGCCACTGCTACGATGCCTACTTTTTGCTTGTCAGCCTCCCAATTGCCATGTTGATCCTCTAACCCACCATTGTCCTAGCAAACCGTTGATTGGCTATGTTACCGCTTTGCTCAGCCCTTCTTATAGCGTTGTTAGTTGCAGGTGAAGATTGGAGCCGTTCTTTGTTGGAACATCTATTTACTTGTTGGGATATCATTATATTGCTATGTTATCTTAATGCATCTATATACTTGGTAAAGGGTGGAAGGCTCGGCCTCTCGCCTAGTGATTTGTTCCACTCTTGCCGCCCTAGTTTTCGTCATACCGATGTTATGTTCCCGGATTGTGCGTCCCTTACGCGGTTGGGCTATAATGGGAACCCCTTGATAGTTCGCCTTGATTAAAGCTTTTCCAGCAATGCCCAACATTGGTTTTACCATTTGCCACCTAGCCCCTTTTTCCCTTGGGTTTCCGGAGCCCAAAGGTCATCTTTATTTTAGCCCCCCACGGGCCAGTGCTCCTCTGAGTGTTGGTCCGAACTAGAGCCCTGTGCAGCGCCCCGCGGGGAAACTCGAGGTTTGGTTTTAGTTGTACGGATTGCTCATCTGAGTGTGCCCTGAGAAAGAGATATGTGCAGCTCCTATCGGGATTTGTCGGCACATTCGGGCGGTGTTGCTGGACTTGTTTTAACCTGTCGAATCATCTTGTTGTACCGAGATACCGAGTCTGATCGGTGTGTCTTGGGTGGAGGTCTATTCCTTCGTTGACCGTGAGAGCTTGTTAAGGGCTAAGTTGGGACCCCCCCTGCAGGGATTGATCTTTCGAAAGCCGTGCCCGCGGTTATGGGCAGATGGGAATTTGTTAATGTCCGGTTGTAGATGACTTGAACTAAACTTAATGAAAATGAATCAACCGTGAGTGTTACCGTGATGGCCCCTTCTCGGCGGAGTCCGGGAAGTGGACACGGTGTTGGAGTTATGCTTGCGCAGGGTGTTCCATTAGATTCTCGCTCGTGCTTCGCCTTCTCTCCTCGCTCTTTTTTTTTGCGTATAAGTTAGCCACCACATATGCTAGTCGCTTGCTGCAGCTCCACATATTTTTGCCTTATCCATTCCTATGAGCTTAAATAGTTTTGATCGCGTGGGTGTGAGATTGCTGAGTCCCTGTGGCTCACAGTTACTACAACTCCAGATGCAGGTCCAGGGAATTCCGCTCCAGGTGACGAGTACGAGCTCAAGTGGGAGTTCGACGAGGACTCTCAGCGATACTACGTATCTTTTCCGGATGATCAGTAGTGGTGCCTAGTTGGGGTTATCGATTCAGGACCTTGTCGCATGTTGGGGGGTCTTTTCTATTTTGGCGCCGTAGTCGGGCCATGAGTGTTTGTTTGATGGATGTTATTTATGTACTCTGATGTGACGTGGCGAGTGTAAGCCAACTATGTTATCTCCCCCTCTTATTATATATTACATGGGATGTTGTAATGATTGCCCGACTTGCGACATTGCTTTCAATGCGGTTATGCCTCTAAGTTGTGCCTCGACACGTGGGAGCTATAGCCGCATCGAGGGCGTTACAGGTGTCCCCCTCCATAGTTACACACCTCGGTCATATCGTCGTAGTGCTTAGGTGAATCCCTGCGCCGGCAACTTCATCATCACCATCGCCACGCCGTCGTGCTGACGAAACTCTCCCTCGGCCTCAACTGGATCAACAGTACGAGGGACGTCATCGAGCTGAACGTGTGCTGAACGCGAAGGTGCCGTACGTTCGGTGCTTGATCGGTTGGATCACGAAGACGTTCGACTACACCAACCGCGTTAACTAACGCTTCCGCTTTTGGTCTACAAGGGTACGTGGACACACTCTCCCCTCTCGTTGCTATGAATCACATAGATAGATCTTGCATGACCGTAGGAAATTTTTTGAAATTACCGCGTTCCCCAACAGTTGTAGCTTGTTCAAGCAAAGTACTTGCAGGGTCAGCCACTACTTAGCCCCTGCGTGTAAGGAAGGGATCCCAGATTTGGAGGTCCATCCAACGGATCAAGCATGAGATCCGCCTAGGGTTGTCCGTCTCCAATGGAAATAGTGAGGGGGCCTTATTCTAGCCTAGCCCATGGGTGGACAGAGCCTCGTTATGTATGGAGTTTTCAAAAAAAAAATTGCCATATGTTTGGATCTAATGGTGTTGGCCTCCACGGCTGCCCACAATTGTCATAGGAACATCCTGTTCCGACAAACATTTAGGCCGGTGGAGGCCGTTGAGTGGGCTACTTGTGTGATGCGCACCCCCCAAATGGTGCCCGTGGATTATCCGGACACCGTATCCTGGTGTCAGGCCCCTTCAGGAGTCTTTTCTGTTGACTCAACATATCATTCCCTGTGCCGACGACCGTCTATTGTCTGGACCTCTCTGCTCTGAAAAGCACCTTTGCCCTTGAAGATCAAAATATGTGCTTGCCAATTGTTGCGGGGTCGCCTCCCATCTGGGATGGAGGTGATCAAGAGACACGGCCCTGGGAATGGGTTGGACCCTCTTTGTGGTGTCCCGGCGACGGGGACCCACATCCTCTTCACTTGCCCGGTGCCTAGTGTTCTTTGCAGATTTGTTCGTGAGACTCTGGGGCTTGGTAGTAGGTTTTTGTATGCTACTCTCTTCGTCCCAAAATAATTATCTCTGATCTACTATTATAAAGTTAGCACATAGGTAGTAGTATTCTTTTTCACTTAAACACACGGACTACTCGTATATATTGCAACATTATGTGCAAAGAAAATTTGTTTTGGTCAAACAGATGCCAAATTTACGGAATATACGTCCAAAATGGACCTCCCACGAGATATATCCCCTGGAGGCGTTGATACATTCGAACCTCGCCGGCCGATAACTAACCCCGATGAGATCCAAGGATTTAAACTGTCCCCGCGGCGTTTACGCTGGCGCATGCAGCAGCACAGCCACAGATCGAGTCCTCCCCCTCGTGGACTAAACCCGCCGCCCGCAACCACCTCGCGTATATAAATACACTCCCTCCCTCTACCAAAATCCCCGAAGAGATCGATCGATCGATCGCGAGAGAGGGGGGCCATCCATCGCGGGCGCGAGGGCCAACAGCATGAGACCCATGGCTTCCTTCGGCGGTGCCGCCTGCTTCATCCTCTGCGCGCTGCTCCTCGTCCAGCCCGCCCCCGCCGCTGCCGCCGGCGAGAAGCGGTCCTACGTCGTGTACCTCGGCGAGCATGCGCACGCGTCGCGGCTGCACGACCTCCCAGCCGTCGACCTGGCGGCGGTCGAGGGGAAGGCCGCCGACTCACACTACAACCTCCTCGCCACCGTCCTCGGAGAGTAAGCAAGCGCAAGCCACGCTCGCCGCTGTTTCTTGAACCGATGATCAGTTGTAGATGCATGCATTGAAGATGGCTGACGTAGATTTTCTCTCTGTTCCGCTCATCGCAATGTAGCAAGGAGAAGGCGCAGGAGGCCATCTTCTACTCGTACACCAAGCACATCAACGGCTTCGCCGCCAACCTCGACGCCGAGCAAGCCGCCCAGATCGCCCGTGAGTAGTCTCTCTCTACCGCCTGCATGACCGCCGTCCGCGGTGGATCGACGACGTTTGCTCCTGAAATATGGTGCCACGGACCGATTAACTGACTGCTTTCCGGTCGTGATCTAATCTGCAGGTCTGCCGGAGGTGGTGTCGGTGTTCCGGAACAGGGGGTACCAGCTGCACACGACGCGGTCGTGGCAGTTTCTTGGCATCGCCGGGCCCGGAGGCGTCCCGCGCGGAGCGTCCTGGCGCAAGGCTAAGTTCGGCGAGGGAGTCGTCATTGGCAACATCGACACCGGTACTGGCATGATCGGATTTATATATAATCAAATCTGGTTGACTTAATCTGACTACAAATATTTTGGACAGTATATATAGCAGGAAGCCACAAAATCAGTAAAGTGCCCAAAAAATATATTTTGTGTAGATACATGTTACCGCAGAATTAGATATATATATATATATATATATATATATATATAGTTTCTAAATATTATGCAAAATACTAATTCAGTCCTTGCGATTTGAATTACGTACGAAATTTGAGCATATGCTAAAGAAGTCTCAACATGAAAAGTTTGTGTGCATGCAACAATTAAATGTAAAACTCACTTATGCACTAATGCATGTTGCATGGTAAGGATTCACATGCATACACCTGACGGACGATAGTGGATCAAGCTAGTAAATCTGTTGATTGAACAACAATTTTGATGATTTGAAAGCATGCACGTTGAGACAATTAGAACTACTAGTTGGAATTACCTTTTTTTAAGGGTTGCACATCCTTCAACTGATTATTACGAAATATATAGTACTCCCTCTGTCCAATAATATAAAAGCATCTTTTATACTAGTCTAGTGTCAAAAACGCTTCTTATATTATGGGACGAAGGGAGTGCTATAGAGGAGGTCAGCAGACCAGTCAGAGTGCTGTTGACTTTTTCCCATTCACTAATGGTTGCATCTTTATAGCTGGTCTTTGACAGATCGAGTATATAGGACCATCCAATGATTCCATAGTGGCTTCCCATCTGTACATGCAACCATGCTAGATGCTATCCTACCCTACATTCCTATAGAGAGTACTTACTTTCTCGACATGCTTACAATACTGATGCAGCCAAAGGATGGGCCATAATCCAACATACATACTCCAAACCAATAAGTGTCCATCTGGAAATTTTTCCTTGTCCATGTTAAAATGAGCCGGCAGATTTTTCATGGAATTTCTGCGGTCCAAACAGGCGTCCAATTGAGGATCTTTTATTTAACCGTTGTACTGAAATAGTTGTCTCTACTTTGGATTGGAATCTGCCGTTCAAATTGATTTGTATTTCAGTGGTGTTGCTGATATATACGTGCTCTTGTGCTCTATGGATGTGAAGGTGTGTGGCCAGAATCGGAGAGCTTTCGGGATCATGGGCTGGGACCAGTCCCCAAGCACTGGAAAGGAACGTGCGAGAAAGGCCAAGACGATAACTTCCACTGCAACGCGTAAGCTAACGAACTAGCTGACTCTTGTTATTATACATTTAATTAACAGTCTCGCTACATTCGTCAGATAGATCTGTGCACATTTTTTTAGTTCTTTTTTATTTTTACATGTTATATTACTTGACTGAGACTTGATTAATTAATTCTAGGTCGACTGAGAGCTAGCCACATCCTTAATTAATGCATGTATGCATGCATGCATGCACTCTCGTGCTAATTAGTCACATAACTATGTTCGTTTAGAGCAATGTTTGTGTCATTTTCAGATCCACACTTGGAATGCATACTGTGCACGAACGTTTGATCCAAAAAGTCGATATACTTTTGTCTAGTGTAGCACTATAGTTGAGACCACCATCATGCAGATATGAGCTGTGGGAGAGTAAGACCACCACCAGCTGATGCCTCTAGGGTATCTACTAGTGGTAGTAAGTGGCAATGATGGATATATATGCATGCTTTGACTGCATGCATGTCTATCCTTGAGGATTCCTTTAATCCCGGACGACAGTGACACTACACTGAGTCTGAGTGGTATATAGTGTCTCCCAGTCCCACCTGTAAGTGATGGTCCGCGAGAGAAGAAAGAACAGAAATAGTTGCATGCTTTTAACAGAAAAAAACATCAAAGTACACTGTATACTCTTGTCTTGTTTCCCTGCACAAATGAGCATAAAGGAAATAACTAGAGTAAGACTTTCAGAAACAATTTAAAATACTACTTCCGTCCTGATTTATTAGTCATGTTAGTATTTTATATGCCAAATTTTGATTATCTATTTAATTAACAAAATATTAATGCATGTTATAAAAAATAATCTCATTAAAAATCATATTCAAATAGGAATCAGAGTTATATTTTTAAATTAAATTTATGGTTAAATTTTGGCACAAAATAAAAAATATCAATAAAGTAGAACGGAGTAGTATATGCTCAATGATGTATTGATCGAAAGGATAGTGCACATTCTTGAGAGTTATTCATCGAGCTGTACAGAGCAATTTTTATACTTCTGTTTGCAATTTTGGCGCGCATGCATGCAGGAAGCTGATCGGGGCGCGCTATTTCAACAAGGGGTACGGGTCGGAAGGGCTCGACACCAAGGCTCCCGAGTTCAACACGCCGCGGGACAACGAGGGGCACGGCACGCACACGCTGTCCACGGCCGGCGGCTCGGCGGTGCACGGCGCCAGTGTGTTCGGCTTCGGCAACGGCACGGCCTCCGGCGGCTCCCCGCGGGCGCACGTGGCCGCGTACCGCGTGTGCTACAAGCCCGTGAATGGCAGCTCCTGCTTCGAGGCGGACATCCTGGCCGCCTTCGACGCTGCCATCCATGACGGCGTGCACGTCCTGTCCGTCTCCCTTGGCAACGACGGCGAGCCCTACGACTACTTCGACGACGCCATCTCCATCGGGTCCTTCCACGCCGTCCGTCGCGGCATCAGCGTCGTCTGCTCCGCCGGAAACTCGGGCCCCAAGCCGAGCTCCATCTCCAACCTTGCGCCCTGGGTCTTCACCGTCGGTGCCAGCACCATGGACCGCGAGTTCCCGTCTTACATCGTCTTCAACGGCACAAAGATCAAGGCCCGCCTCTTCCCTGGCTATCTCACAGTTATTGTTATTTTCATGTCTGGAAGATAATTAATCAAATTGTTTTGGTGCATGCAGGGGCAGAGCATGTCGGAGACATCGCTCAAGGGCAAGGAGTCTTACCCCATGATCGATTCCGCTGAAGCCGCAGCGCCCGGCAGAGCGGTAGATGACGCGTACGTGTATCAATGTCTCTATATTGTTAATCTTCTACTACTGTATACGACTAAGTATAAGTAGTAATGTGCGACCTTTACATGATATGATGATAATGATGATGAATGTGTGTGCGATTGCAGCAAGATTTGCCTGCAGGGGTCGCTGGACCCGACGAAGGTGAAGGGGAAGATCGTGGTGTGCCTGCGTGGGACGAGCGCGCGTGTGGCCAAGGGCCTGACGGTGCTCCAAGCCGGCGGCGCCGCCATGGTGCTCGCCAACGACGCCGCCTCCGGCAACGAGATTATCGCGGACGCGCACCTGCTCCCGGCCACGCACATCAGGCACGGCGACGGCCTCACCCTATACAACTACCTCAAATCCGCCAAGTAAGCAAACCAAACCATGAATGAAGCCTACGGCGTAGTACGTATTAATTACTGCTTCTAAATAATTGGCACATTTAGATGGATGCATGACGTTGTTTCTCCGTTTTTTGGAAAGGTCACCAGAGGGCTACATTGAGAAGCCGGAGACGATCCTGGAGACGAAGCCAGCGCCGTACATGGCCGCTTTCTCGTCGCAGGGACCCAACCCCGTCAACCCGGAGATTCTCAAGCCCGACATCACGGCGCCCGGGGTGAGCGTGATCGCCGCGTTTACCCGCGCCATGGCCCCCACGGAGCTCGCCTTCGACGAACGCCGCGTCGCCTTCACGTCCATGTCGGGGACGTCCATGTCGTGCCCGCACGTCTCCGGCCTCGTGGGGCTGCTCAAGGCCCTCCACCCAGACTGGAGCCCCTCCGCGATCAAGTCGGCAATGATGACGACGGCGATCGACGTGGACAACAAGGGCGAGTCCATCCTCAACGCGTCCTTGGCGCCGGCGGGGCCCTTTGCCTACGGCGCCGGCCACGTGTGGCCGAGCCGCTCCATGAACCCCGGCCTCGTCTACGACCTCGGCCCCGACCACTACCTCGACTTCCTCTGCGCGCTCAAGTACAACGCCACGGCCCTGTCCATGTTCAACGGCGAGCCGTACAAGTGCCCCGAGAAGGCCCCCAAGATCGAGGACCTCAACTACCCGTCCATCACCGTCGTCAACCTCACGGCCTCCGGCGCAACAGTGAAGCGCACGGTGAAGAACGTCGACTCCCCGGGCAAGTACAAGGCGATGGTGCGCCAGCCGGCTGGCGTGCACGTGACGGTGAGCCCCGACGTGATGGAGTTTGGGAAGAAGGGGGAGGAGAAGACGTTCGAGGTCAAGTTCGAGACCAAGAACGCCAAGCTGGCCAAGAAGTACGCGTTTGGCTCGCTCATATGGAGCAACGGGGTCCAGTTCGTGAAGAGCCCCATCGTTGTCCAGACGGCGGCATGAAGGGCAGCAACCGGGTAAAATTATGTCGATCGAGTGTTGGGGCTTGATTAGCTTAGGAATCAATCATATGAGCGTTAGGATTTCCGTTAGCTTAGGAGTGAAGCCACTGTAGAGAGAAACAGACACGCATATGTTATTTACATCTTTATTAGGCCTGTGGAACAATAATCAAGTGAAGAGGAATAAAGTGGTTAGTAGTTATTTGCATTGTTTGCATTGTGTTTTTTCTTTTGAAAGAAAGCCAAAGAGCAGCATCGGTTTAGAAGTACGGCCAACGGCAAGCGCGGCATCGAAACCGGAAGAGGACGTACGGCACGCAAGGGCTGGGGCACCCCGATTGCCGACCTGTGCCGAAATTTGGAAACTAGGTTGTGTGGGTGTTTGCTCTTGTATAACGTTCCTTGTATGTGTGCAGTGCATTTGTAAATAGGAGCAATACAACTGTGGCGTCGCGCGCCAAACATCTGATTATAGATGTTAACATAGAAAAATAGCAGGGATGAGCAAACGCGATTCATTTTGTCCATTCGTGTTGTTTTTGTTGCTTGTTGTCTATTCTTATACACCGTTGAACAACCAGTCTTGACCAGCATTTCTGTAGAAGAAAAAGGGTCCGCGCTCTTATTCCTCGCGTCTCTTTCCTCCCTTATCTCGTGTCGGCGCTCCCTCGGTCGGCTCGCAGCACGGTTGGCTCGTCTCGTTGCAGCCCCTCTCCAACCCCCATGGCGCGCACCACCGTCGACGACGCCGGCTCGTTGCATCTCTTCGTCAACCGACATCACAGCATCCCCGTATGTGGTTGCAGCTTCTGATGGAGACGGTACCAGCATCTCCGCCAATTGCAACACTGGTGGCCGTCAGTTTCCAGCATCGTCGGGTGTCGGTTCTAGCTTCTTCGGGCACCGGTTCCAGCATCTCTGAGCAAAGGTTCCAACATTCGCCGACACCAGTTCCAGCCCGTCTGACAGCGGTTTCAGCATCCCGTGCGGGTGGTTGCAGCTTCGGCACTCCCTGGATGCAGCTCCACGGTAGCCGGTTCCAGCTCCCACCATGGTCGTTGTCGTAGATTGTCCGACCACCCGACCGTCAGTCGCAGCGTTGCCGGAGCACGGTCGCTGCATCACGGGGCGTGGTTCCAGCACCATGTCTTGCTGGTTCCATCTTCGCGCCTTGCTGTTTCAAGCATGTGGTCGTGGTAGCAGCGCGCCTGGCCGGTTCCAACACCTCGCCTTGATGGTTCCAGCATGTGGTTGCCGGGGTTGCAGCACCGCACATGACGGATCTACAACCGTTGTCCATCATGCCATGAGTTAGCACCACTGGCGAAGGAAGGAGGAGATGGTGGACGATGCCAATGGCGAACCGGTCAAGCCTCGAGACGCTGGCGATCCCAAAGCGGTGAAGATGGTGGTTAGGGTGCCTAAGCCAAGCGACCGTACACTGTGGTTGGAGGTCGACGATTACAAAGGCTACCGCCACCCCAAGCGCCTGCAGGCTCGTTGTGGCTAGGATGTAGTGCTTGTTGGGATGGATGTCACTGGATGTAAGC
>NC_041391.1:232722119-232747610 GCF_002162155.2 Triticum dicoccoides
GAATCGCTCAAATGCCTAATTGGGTATGCCTAAATCAAGTGCCAAATCGATGCCCGAGAGGTAGATTGGATGCCTAGTGTGTGATGTGTAAATCGAATGCGGCCATGATAAATCGATTCCAACTGAGACAGAGGGCTTACCGCCATTGACGAATGCCTGCGTGTGAGGTGATGAGGTTGGTGATCGATGGTGTGTGACGTCCAAATCTTCGCTCCGATGCTCACTGCTTCCGATGTGAGAGTGGAGACTTCTGTATTTTGTTGGTTTCTAAATTTTCATTTTCCTTTGATGGGTAGGACATGGTAAATGTTTCTAATTTCCAGGTGTGTCAAATGTTGATAGATGGCAGGAGTGAGCGGTGAGAGAAGGGCAACGGTGGCGGCACTTTAGGAAGCAACACAACATTTCGAGCACGGCTCCTCGTGTACAACCTCAGACCCCCACGTGACTCAAGTTGCATCACTCAGGCTCGGCTATGAAAAAAGGCCGATTCGAGTGTCCCTACTTGGCCAAACCCAGGGTGCAAACAAACGGGCGAAAACTGCATATCACAGGCCTGGTTGGACCTAATGCAGACTATCGAACACAAGACGAAGTACTAGGCATACGCGCTAAAAGGCAAGTAGGGTTATTCTTGCTTTGCAATAGATTGATTTTGTTCAATCTCGATAACTGAAAATTTAGCAAATGGATGAGAATGAGTACAAAAACAATCTTTTCGATTGTGTTTGCACTCAATGTCTACAATCTCTGTATCTGATAATGAAAGAAAGAAAACGTTTTTTTCTCACTGAAGACAGAATACGAATCATCCCTACCAAGCCTGTATTTGCCACACACAAAGTTTTAGTTCCTCAAATGGAGGACGCCACATCTCCTTGATCAGTGTGTGTGTATAAATGTTCAAATCGAGAAAATGTTGAGCAGAAGGTCTGCTCTAAAGACTCTAACCACCAAACAAGTACCCAGCTGCCTGATCCTCGTTGCCGTTGCACAACTGGAGTGCTTGTATTACAGATGCCCGGTCAAATCCAAGTTCCACGAGCTTTATGACTTTCGCTTCAAAATCTCCTCCCTGACAAGGGTTCTTAAAATGGTCAAGATCAATCTAATTCATGCACTCTCAAAAGAAAACAAATGTATAGAAGACCACAATTGTGAAGAAAAAATTGACACCTGTGGAGGAATTACAGCTGGAGCTCCTACAAAGGAAATCAAAGTTGGTCGCAGTTAATCAGCAATTCGATAGGCTAAAAGTTATCACAAGATCACAGTTCTCTAAGTCAAGGGACTACACACGAGCACCAGAAAACTAACCTGCAGGAGAGGATGGCGGTGGCACATCAGGAGTCTTCCCACGTGCCTTTGACGATTCCTGATGATATAGAGTAAATAAGGATATACGGATGATTACTCCCGTACCTCTAATATGATTACAGGAAAACCAAGGCTGATTTATGCAAAGCAGTAAATTTTGCTTACTCCAGCTGCTCCTTGGCTAGAAGATGCTAGGTTCGACGATTTCTCTCCATCGCGTATATGTGAAGGGATGTCTTTCTCTGAAGATACCATATTAGAGGGATTGAAAAAACGAGACTTGCAAAATGTAGAAGTAGATGATATAGAATATATAGGGATGTTCAGTATTGCAAAAAAACTAATAATAAAATATCTCAACTTACTCAATAGTATACTTCATTATGCAATCATAAAGAACTAAAACTAGAGAACAAAAACATGAAATAGGCAAGCTACTAACCATGTAAGAAGGGCACTGACACTTCACCACCTCCTACTCTAAGGACATTGTCCTTTAGGTCAACTATGCACTGCGTTGGATAACAAAACGTGTCAGTATGGGATGTGAGTTAGATGCGATGACTTGTTCCAAAACTTAGCCATGCAATTACCTGATGTTTCCGCAGCATATCAAGCCCGAAAAGGAATTCCATGTTGGGAGCATCCAATACTGTGAAGGAACAGGGATAGAAAGCATGGCCTATCTGTCCAAACATAGCAATGTATTGTGAATTACTGTCACTACATGATGAATTCTCATAATGATGAAAGTTATATGGCATTAGGTTTGAAGAAAGTACTAAAGGCTCTGATTCAACTTACGGAGTATCCTCTTTGTGAAACATAGACAACATATTGTAGAACAATCAAAATCATAATTTTGTACCCGAGTAATGAGTTTGGTATTATATTATTACTATGTCTCTCTAGGCTAAATAGTGCTTGTTCAGACTGTAAATTTTCAATGACTCAAATAGCATTACAGCACGTCCAAAGTCATGGCGCACAAAATGGATCATTCTCAAAAGGACTGGAAATTTTGACATTGGTACAGCAATTTACAATATCAAACCTTTATTGCCGCTACATGTATTCTTCCAAGTATCTCCGATTGACCAACTCCAATAGCAACCCCTCTGTAACGCTGATCAAGGAGCCTGAGTAGCCTGCAAATGATACTCGATTATGTGATCAGTTGTACATGGCATGGGATGCATTTCAGCGAATGTCTCCAGAGAATGATTTTCATTCGCCTGTACAGTAAAATTCCATTGTATGATAATAAGATAAACTTAAATATGTATGACTTATACACGCAGAATGATCATATGAGATATGAAATACTAAACAGTTGCAATAACAACATTTTAATTTATAATCATACCCACAACGTTCAGCACAGTCTTTTGATATGATGGTTGACTGAGCTCCACTGTCAACAAAGGCCTGTAGATGAAAGAAAAGCTAAGAGATCGTGTATACAAAACAAGTAGCAAGATGCAATCAAGCATCTAAATAAATCTGTATCCCGTTATTGCATATCTTTTAGTTCGTAGACTAAACGCAAGTAATAAAAAGGAAGATTTAACTTTCAAGAATAAACCATTGGGGTAGATGATACAATCGGCAAATGTTAAAACAAGATTGTGTTCTTCTCAAAAGAAAAATATTGTGTTGCAGTTATTTAGCTAAGATTGATGCAATCAACAATGATATATGAAAGGAGTTATAGCAAAGTTCATACAAGCTCTCTGATAATAAAAATATCATTTAAAAATATTGTTTGGGCTTTTGAGTACAGGCAATGCTCAGCTGTTCACCATGCTCGTTATCTACAAATAGATATATGAAATAACATAATACCTTCAAAGGTACTCCATTGACTTCCATATCCACATACAACATAACCTGAAATAGAATGCTGGTCAGTTAATAAATAAGAATAGCATGTAAAACAGAAGCATACGGACTTACTAAAGAGTCAACATACCACTCGACCAAATGCTTCAGGATTATGCTCTATAGCAGCCTCCCAATTTTCATCAATGCCTTTCTGGATGACAAATTACAAGTACTCAGAACGTCAGGTATCTAACTAAGATTGCCGAGGTGAACAGGAGTATAAAACACAGTAAGACAGAGCAAAGCTTTTGTGTGCACATCATTTTACATAAAAAGCATATGACATGGTAGCAACTACTCCCTCCGTTCTAAATATAAAACTTTTTAGAGATTTCAATACAGACTACATATGGATGCATATAGACGTATTTTAGAGCGTAGATTCACTTATTCTGCTCCGTATGTAGTCCATATTGGAATCTCTAAAGAGACTTGTATTTAGGAACGGAGGGAGTAATATTTTAATATTATCCAACCATGAAAGCTAGCAGAAGTTACGTACTTACATGCATGAAAAAAGAAATTCCCCTTTTGCACTATGCACCACTCTGACTCTTCATTATATTCAGTCACATGTCTATCCCTACATTTATGATAAGCATTCTTAAGGCTTGTTTGGCATTGCTGTGGATTTTGATAACCCCATTGGGTTGAGCTGCTTTTAGATAAGTACATGTTTGGCTAAATTTTTCTCTTGATGAAGTTGCAAACAGATACATTTTTGTTTTTGTTGTGGGTCCACAAGACAGCAAGAGATAAACATATCCGTATATGCATTGTATAGGTTATGTTAGAGATAGGAAGGTTAAGAAAAGGAATAACTCAAGTTATAAGTATTTCTGTTGGATACGGTTGGGTCTATTAGAATTTAGAAAGAATAGTTAAGTTAAGGAAGAGTCCAACTGAAATAGGAACGTAGAGTTATGGTTCGGACTTGAGTTTGAACTGAGATCCAACTTGTGGATCAAGTCAGTTGCTCCTGAGTATAATAAAGGTCCAATGTGTATATAAACCTTCGATCAAGCAATGAAATAAATAAAAATGTTCTCTCAGCCTCAGAGCCTCTCTTTCCACGTCAGGAAAGAGCCCTGTCGGCAGATTGTTGAGGGCGAGTGGACCTTTACCCTAACCAAATTGCCTTGCTGTGGACCAAGGTCCATCTTCTCTATCGCAGAGCATATTGAATGAAAGATGAGGACAACAATTTGGATAACCAAATTCATTTACATTTAGTTTGATTATAACCTTCTTATGACTGCTTCTCCACAGCGGCTTAAGAGATAAGCACCGCACTCTAACCTAAATAAGCCATCCCTTGGGTTGGTCATGTAATGATGATTGTGATATTTAACATTTGCCTCATCACATATGAGAAGCCTATAAACAGTCAAGAGGTGTTATCCTCACAAAAAAGTTTCTACCTGCCGAATTGCAGCTTCAATTTTCTTCTGAGCCTCGACATCAAATGGATCAGCATACAATAAGGCCTGAAAAAAATCATAATTATCTATGACTTAACCTATTATTATTCAGCAAGTTTGCAAAAGTAGAACACAGCAAGAAAAAGAACATGGAACTACCATCTCGTGAATTGGTCAAATATATCTATCTAAGAGAACTTACAAGATGTGAAATTTTACAGCATATAGGTGTAACAGCATGGAAATATATTTATACAAATGTTATGGAATTAATGCAAGCAGAAGCGTATGTTCTCAACTTTTTTTGTCACTAAGAACATAAAATAACTATCAGGGGGGAAATAGCTTTGCTAAGTCTCAATCGACTGAGATTTTCTTATCGATTCAGAAAAGTGCAATTTCCGCTTACTGAAAAGTGCAACTTGCACTTCTTGTTCCAGAAAAGTGCAAAAAGTTGCAACTGGGCAGAAAAGTGCAAGTTGCATTTTTCAGTTTTCTGAATCGATTGAGACTTAAGAAAATGTGAGTGGATTACTTAATTTAGACTTAAATGCACCCAAATAGAAACTAGCGATTAGCCCAAGAGATACTCACAAGCTCTTCTTCCTGTTTGCGTTTCAGTTGTAGTCTTTGTTGGTGGTGTGACCGCAAGATGTTTTGCAACTCAGTGATGTCATCTCCAAGGATGGCTTGAGCTAACGAAGGGTCATTCTGCAAATTAAAAAGACATCGGTGCAAACAAAAGAAATTAACATATTTTCTGCAACTAGCATCTGGGAATTATAACCTGGCCAATATTGATAAATCAACAAAGCTACCAGCAAAGTTTTACCTGAAGGAGTTGCGCCATGAGATGTGAATCACCACGAATATGTTGTTGGAAAGCTTGAGGATTTACTGCCGATCCATCAGGATTTAACCTCATAATATCCTGAGATGTCCTGAAATTATTGACCCAAGAAATTAGCCAGTAGTAGAAAGCATTGTCATTGCAATGGCGCTAAAATTTATGATGATTAGTTAAGCTATAAAAAATGTAGTGCATCTCTTCCAACATCATGCCGGTTCTGATTTGTGATTGTGATATATCAAGATTAGAACTGACAGCTACAAAGAAGAAAACCATCTCGACGTACCAATAAAAGAAAACAAGACGTCACATGCAAGACTAGAAGCATCATATCAGGCATAATAAACAGTAGGAATATAACCCCCTCAAGAAATTCCCTGGAGAACAACCAGAGATGTCGAAAAACAACAACCGAACCTATTATTGGAGGCAACCATCATAACAAGATCACCATCATGGACTCCGATGGCGCTGAGCTTCTCGGCATTGTTCATCTCCTTGCCATTGAAATGAAGCAGCTGTTGCTGCAACGGCACTTGAGTCTAGCCACGCACAGACACCCAAAACCAACAATGTGAGGTCAAACCAGTCAAGGCAAAACCAGGAAGAGAAACCTGAAGCAAGATTTCGCTGGCGCGTCTCACCTCCACCTCAAGAAGCGCCTTCAAATTCTCCACCTGCAAAACACGCAGGGCGCACAATTCAGCCAAAAGCCGCACAGATTTCGCATCCATGGATCGCAATCACAGCTCAGTTTTAGCTCCACGAGCAGAAGACTCGCACGATTCTAGCCAAACCAAGACACCGCAGCTGTGGCAGCTAAAGATCCGATCGAACTCTACGCCTAAGCACGAGGCACCAGCACGCCGCGGGGAGTGAATTGCGGGCCGCTGCGGGTCCCGCTTTCTCGCCGGAATTTCACGGCCTTCTCGCGAGCTCGCCACCCGAATTTTGGCCAAGGAAGCAACCTTTATAGCCCGCCAAGATCGAGATGGGGGGCAAGTAGAGGAGGGACTGAGGGGGGCGGGACAGAGGCTTACGGATTCGTCGGGGTCGACGTCGAGGTTGAGAAACTGCTCGTCGGCGGTCATCACGGTGAGCTTCATCTCGCCGCCGCCGGTTGGAATCGCCTAGTCCTCCGCCTCGGCTGTGGACAGAGGGAAGGGAAGGAAGGAGGCGAGTCTACGGGTGTCAAATCGGGCTGCCTTCTTTCTTGCAGAGGTGGTAAAGAATCCTGACCCTGACGGTGTACCGCTGCGACTTACTGACAATACGTTCCAGGCCGTTCGGTCCACGTACCTGGAGCTGGAGGCCGAACTCCAGCACAGCAGGAAAGGATATCTGCCTTGAAAAAACTATCTGTGCCTTACTAAAAAAAAATATAGCTGTGCCAGGGTGGACGTCCCTAAAAAATGAGCTTATAGAGCAATTCTTTCAGATCCCAATAACGTGTTTCCCGGGACAAAAAATGTCCCTAAGGGCATCTCCAAAAGTTTGTATGTTAGCTTGTTGGTAAAATATGTCATGTCATCAACCAACACCTTAACATACAACATCTCCAATGGGTTGTATCTAGTTTGCCTAATAGGATGTGAGATAATAAATAATGTGCTCTCTCATTCTATATTGGAGCTTGTGCAACGGGTTTTGGTTCATGTACATTACAACCTTCCTCTCTTTCCTCATTTATTGTATGACACATCATCAAAAATCCTATGCGGCAAAGTTTACCAACAACTATCTTACAACCATTGAAGATGCCCAAAATGGCGGCCCAAATGCTTTTTTATCGGGATCTGTAAAAATCGGCCCGCTCCCTTCATATGTCTGGTTTTTCCTCCCCCTCCCCGTAGTTCCCTCTATCCCTCGCGACTTGGCGGGAGGAAAATTTCAGCTTGCGCCTGTCATTCTGTTGCCGCCCCCGCCGCAGATCTCCGGTGATTTATGCATCCCCTGGGCACCCCGCGTCATGGAGTGCTTCGGTCGCCCTCGTCCACTTCTTCTCCACCAAGTTTGGAGCTCGAGGCTAGCCAATCTTTACGGCGGGTGGGAGGCAGCCACCAGCGCCATGGATCCGTCCCAGCTTCGGGGCGAGGGGGGGGCTTGTTGTGGGTGAATCTGCCTGCTCGGGCAATGCTTGAGCCACGCAATCGTTCGTGCGTGCCGAAGCCGCGGGTAGGAAGGAGGCCGAGGGGAAGTAGGTGGTGGCGGCGGAGGAGGATTTGCATTCGGTTGGTAATGGGGAAGTTAGAGGCGGCAGATTTGCTACCGGACAAAGGTAATATATAGAGCTTCCCTTGCAATTTCATTTCCGCCCGACGGGCGATTTGTGACAAAGTCGCGGATTTATTTTTCTAGATGGATGATTGGAGTTCGTCATCGGAGCCAGAGTCGGATGATTATGATACAGAGGAGATGCTTTTTGACGACGATGTCGCCAACTCGTCTTGTTGCATCTCGTCCAAGAATTTGAAGTCGGCAAGAAGAAAAAGCGCCGAGGATCGACGGTTGGTCGTCCGCGCAACCAGGCTCTTGATCACAATATGGTCATGAGGACTACTTTGTCAAGGTACCGACCTATTCGGCTCACCTCTTCCGTAGGCTTTATTGAATGCGTATATCTCTTTTTGTTCGCATTGTTGAAGCTTGCAAGCAAAATTGTTGTTTCTTCACTCGTTGGAGGAATGTTGCCGGTTTGCTTGGATTTAGTGCATACCAAAAATATCAGCAACACCGACTACACCGATGAGTATCTTCACATTGAAGAAGATATCGCACTCAAATGCGTGCAGGTGTTTGCCAAGACATTGATCTACGTTTTGGTCATGAGTACTTCCGAGCTCCCAATGAGGATGACACAAAGAAATTGATGGCGACGAACGAAGCAAGAGGACGGCTGGACATGCTTGGGAGTGCGGATTGCAAGCATTGGAGATGGAAGAACTGCCCTACGGCCTGGGTCGGGCAGTACACCGGCCACAAACGTAAACACACTATTGTGCTCAAAGTAGTGACTTCGCATGATGTAACATCCTCAGGATCATGCTACAGTGACCTCACACTAATGGTGCCATTTCATCAAGTTTAACTAAGCCAAATTGCCACTTGATAAAAATCAAAGCCAAATTCAAATTTAAAATAAAGTCAAAATAATTATTTCTTCAAGATTTAAAACTAAAATGTTTGTAATATCCCATAAAATCCCTAAGTAATTGTCATGAAGAAATCACCCATTTTGGAATTACCAAATTGGCCCTAGGAATATTCTAAAGTGGCCCAACAGCAATTATTTGAACCATTTAAATGCAAACATAAATTGAATAAATTCAAACAGACTCCAAACTTTTTGTGGTAGTATTAAATAATGCCTAGTATTTGATTTGACAAGTTGCATATTTTACAAAAAGTCATTTGGTGAGCAAACAAATAGAAAACACTAGCTAAAACTAAAATAGAAAAAAAGAATAAAAGAAAAACCTAGCGCTACTGTGCACTTAGGCCTACCACTGCCATAGTACGGCCGGCCCATTGGCCACGACCTTCTTTCCTCCTCCCGCCACTCTCAAGGCAAGGCGCTTGCCATGGCCGTCCACGCACGGATGGACATGCGCCGACCATCCCGTGACGCGTGGAGGGGATAAGAACAACCCCGTTGTCGGTGTCAAAACCGGCGGATCTCGGGTAGGGGGTCCCAAACTGTGCGTCTAAGGTCGATGGTAACAGGAGACGGGGGACACGATGTTTACCCAGGTTCGAGCCCTCTTTATGGAGGTAATACCCTACTTCCTACTTGATTGATCTTGATGAATATGAGTATTACAAGAGTTGATCTACCACGAGATCGTAATGGCTAAACCCTAGAAGTCTAGCCTATGGGATTATGATTGTGTCCTATGGACTAAACCCTCCGGTTTATATAGACACCGGAGGGGGCTATGGTTGTACAAAGTCGTTTACAGAGAAAGGAATCTATATATCTGAATCGCCAAGCTTGCCTTCCACGCATAGGAGAGTCCCATCCGGACACGGGAAGAAATCTTCTATCTTGTATCTTCATAGCCCAACAGTCCGGCCCAAGTATATAGTCCGGTCATCCGAGGACCCCTTAATCCAGGACTCCCTCAGTAGCCCCTGAACCAGGCTTCAATGACGATGAGTCCGGCGCGCAGATTGTCTTCGGCATTGCAAGGCGGTTTCCTTCTTCGAATACTCCAAAGTAGACTTCGAACACAAGAATCGTGTCCGGCTCTGCAAAACAAGTACCACACACAACCGTAGAGAGTATAATATTTCACGAGTCCAATCCGCTGACAACTTTTTGTAGCGTGACATCACGTCACTGCCTGGCCATTATTCGAACCGTTTTTAGCCTACCGCTCCATATTTCGAGGTGCGGTTTTATTGGCACGTCTTGTCAAAGCAGAGATCGTGTCCTCTTATTACGGGATTCTCATCAATACAGGTGTTGGTAACCCAACTGTTTTGTTGGCATGATTCCTTGGGAATAGGCATGTTTTAAGGCCTAGGAGGGATGTTTGATATTCATTGCCCTTATAAAAGGAGCGGAGACTCGTCCTTCTTCCTTTACGCCAAGTCCTTTCGACCTTTCCCACCTCGAGTTCTAGCACCCAAAGCATAATCTGATCGTTTCGCGCTTCCTGATCATGTCCGGCCCCAGCCATCAAGGCCGGTGGGTGGCTTCCTCTGTCACAGAGGAGGATATCGCGAAGCTTCGGGAGGCAAGATACCTGACTACGGAAATCCTCCACAGGCTTCCCGCTCAAGGGCAGGCTATTCCTACTCCCAGATCCAATGAGAGGGTTGTATTCATCTCCCACTTCCTCTGAGGGCTAGGATTCGCTCTTCATCCCTTTGTATGTGGGCTCATGTTCTACTACGGTTTGGATTTCCATGATCTAGCCCCGGATTCTTTCCTTCATATCTCATTGTTCATTATTGTGTGCGAAGCTTTCCTCTGTATTCCCCCATACTTCGGCTTGTGGCTCAAGACCTTTAGTGTGAAGCCGGAGGTAATTGACGGGAGACAAGCGGAGTGCGGTGGTGCTGTGGTAGCAAGCTCGCCAATACTACTTGGCCAAAGGGCTCCTTCATGGAAATTTCCGACCTGTGGCAGCGGGAGTGGTTCTACATCACCGAACCCCGCAGTACTAGGTGGGCAGCTACTCCTGCGTTCCGATCTGGCCCTCCGTTACAGCTCGCGTCATGGATTAACAAGGGGCTAGACTGGGGATCCATCGATGAAGTGTGGACGCTACTGATAATCCACAAGTATAGGATCGCAACAGCTTTCGAGGGTAAAGTATTCAACCCAAATTTATTGATTCGACACAAGGGGAGCCAAAGAATATTCTTGAGTATTAGCAGTTGAGTTGTCAATTCAACCACACCTGGATAACTTAGTATCTGCAGCAAAGTATTTAGTAGCAAAAGTGGTATGATAATAAAGGTAACGGTAGCAAAAGTAAAGATAAATGTTTTGGGGTTTTTGTAGTTGTAACAGTAGCAACGGAAAAGTAAATAAGTGAAGAACAATATATGAAAAGCTCGTAGGCAATGGATCAGTGATGGATAATTATGCCGGATGCGATTCCTCATGTAATAGCTATAACATAGGGTGACACAGAACTAGCTCCAATTCATCAATGTAATATAGGCATGTATTCCGTAAATAGTCATATGTGCTTATGGAAAAGAACTTGCATGACATCTTTTGTCCTACCCTCCCGTGGCAGCGGGGTCCTAGCGGAAACTAAGGGATATTAAGGCCTCCTTTTAATAGAGAACCAGAACAAAGCATTAGCACATAGTGAATACATGAACTCCTCAAACTACGGTCATCACCGAGAACTATCCCGATTATTGTCACTTCGGGGTTGTTGGATCATAACACATAATAGGTGACTATAGACTTGCAAGATAGGATCAAGAACACACATATATTCATGAAAACATAATAGGTTCAGATCTGAAATCATGGCACTCGGGCCCTAGTGACAAGCATTAAGCATAGCAAAGTCATAGCAACATCAATCTCAGAACATAGTGGATACTAGGGATCAAACCCTAACAAAACTAACTTGATTACATTGTAAATCTCATCCAACCCATCACCGTCCAGCAAGCCTACGATGGAATTACTCACGCACGGCGGTGAGCATCATGAAATTGGTGATGGATGATGGTTGATGATGACGACGGCGACGAATCCCCCTCTCCGGAGCCCCGAACGGACTCCAGATCAGCCCTCCCGAGAGAGATTAGGGCTTGGCGGCGGCTCCGTGTCGTAAAACGCGATGAAACTTTCTCTCTAATTTTTTCTCCCTGAACGTGAATGTATGGAGTTGGAGTTGAGGTCGGTGGAGGTCCAGGGGGCCCACGAGATAGGGGGCGCGCCCTACAGGGGGGGCGCCCCCTGTCTCGTGGATAGACCCTGGGCCCCCTGGTGAATTTCTTTTGCCCAGAAATTCTTGTTAATTCCAAAAAGTGCCTCCGTGGATTTTCAGGACATTCCGAGAACTTTTCTTTTCTACACATAAAACAACATCATGGCAGTTCTGCTGAAAACAGCGTCAGTCCGGGTTAGTTTCATTCAAATCATGCAAGTTAGAGTCCAAAACAAGGGCAAAAGTGTTTGGAAAAGTAGATACGTTGGAGACGTATCAACTCCCCCAAGCTTAAACCTTTGCTTGTCCTCTAGCAATTCAGTTGATAAACTAAAAGTGATAAAGAAAAACTTTTACAAGCTCTGTTTGCTCTTGTTGTTATAAACATGAAAAGCCAGCATTCAAGTTTCAGCAAATATTATGAACTAACCATACTAACAATAACACCTAGGTCTCACAATTACTCATATCAATAACATAATCAGCTAGCGAGCCATAATAATAAAACTCGGATGACAACACTTTCTCAAAATAATCATAACATGATATAACAAAATGGTATCTCGCTAGCCCTTTCTGAGACCGCAAAACATAAATGCAGAGCACCTTTAAAGATCAAGGACTGACTAAACATTGTAATTCATGGTAAAAGAGATCCAGTCAAGTCATACCCAATATAAACCAATAGTAATGAATGCAAATGACAGTGTGCTCTCCAGCGGGTGCTTTTAATAAGAAGGGTGATGACTCAACAAAAAAAGTAAATAGATAGGCCCTTCGCAGAGGGAAGGAGGGATTTGTAGAGGTGCCAGAGCTCAATTTTAAAATAGAGATTGAATCACATTTTGAGCAGCATACTTTCACTGTCAACGCAATAACTATGAGATGGTTGTATCTTCCATACTACATGCATTATAGGCAGTTCCCAAACAGAATGGTAAAGATTTATACTCCCCTAACCACCAACAAGCATCAATCCATGGCTTGCTCGAAACAACGAGTGCCCCCAACTAACAACAACCCTGGGGGAGTTTTGTTTAATTATTTTGATTTGCTTTGATCTTTTTGGATCATGGGACTGGGCATCCCGGTTACCGACCCTTTCTCGTGAATGAGGAGCGGAGTCCACTCCTCTTGAGAATAACCCACCTAGCATGGAAGATATAGGCATCCCTAGTTGTAACATGAGCTGCTCGAGCATACAAAATAGAATTTCATTTGAAGGTTTGGAGTTTGGCACATGCAAATTTACTTGGAACGACAGGTAAATACCGCATATAGGAAGGTATAGTGGACTCATATGGAACAACTTTGGGGTTTAAGGAGTTTGGATGCACAAGCAGTATTCCCGCTTAGTACAGGTGAAGGGTAGCAAAAGACTGGGAAGCGACCAACTGAGAGAGCGACAACAGTCGTAAACATGCATTAAAATTAATTTACACCGAGTACAAGCATGAGTAGGATATAATCTACCATGAACATAAATATCATGAAGGCTATGTTGATTTGATTCAACTACATGCGTGAACATGTGCCAAGTCGAGTCACTCAATTCATTCAAAGGAGGATACCATCCCACCATATCACATCATAATCATTCTAATAGCATGTTGGCACGCAAGGTAAACCATTATAATTCATAGCTAATCAAGCATGGCACAAGCAACTATAATCTCTAATTGTCATTGCAAATATGTTTATCTCATAACAGGCTGACTCAGAAACGATGAACTCATCATATTTACAAAAACAAGAGAGGTCGAGTTCATACCAGTTTTTCTCATCCCAATAAGTCCATCATATGTCGTCATTATTGCCTTTCACTCGCACGACCGAACGATGTGTATAATAATAAGAGTGCACGTGCATTGGACTAAGCTGGAATCTGCAAGCATTCAACTCAAGAGAGAAGACAGGGTAATATGGGCTCTAAATTAAATAAACAATCATGCATATAAGAGCCACTAAGCATTTTTAATATAGTCTTCTCGACCCCCAAAAGAAAGAAAAAAAATAAAACTATTTACATGGGAAAGCTCCCAAAAAGTAAGAAGAAGAACTAGAAATCTTTTTGGGTTTTCATTTTAATTCTACTACAAACATGGAAATTAAACTAAGTAATTTTTTGGTTTTTCTTAAGGTTTATCAAACACACAAGAAGAAAACTAGAAAAAGAAATTTAAACTAACATGGATAATACAATGAAAGAGTGTGAGCACCGACGACTAGTGTGTGAACATGAATGTAAAGTCGGTGAGAAATACGTACTCCCCCAAGCTTAGGCTTTTGGCCTAAGTTGGTTTAGTACCAAGGACCGCCTGGCTGATATCCATAAGTGAAACTGGGGTTGTACTGAGATATAGCGGCAACCGCCTCCTGAGCAGCAGCGTGTTGGCGAGCTGCCTCCATTCCCCTCTCATATTCAACTGCTTCCTCCCTGGTGACAACATATCTTCCTTTTGTCTGATAATCAAAAAGGTAGGGAGCAGGTAGAGTAACAGGGACGACGTTGTGTCTGTCATAGATTAGTCGATAATGGAGGAATTGTTCATTCCTCTCAAGAAAATGATGATTGAACATAGCTTCTTTATCCAAATAAACAGGAGGTAAAATCATATCCCCCTCTCGTGGGGCTATATTAAGGAAATTAGCCACACAGGTTGCATAAATTCCTCCAAATAAATCCCCCTTTCTACTATTATTCGGCAACCTACGTGCAACTATTGCCCCCAAGTTATAACCTTTATAACCTGACACAACACTCTTGAGGACACAAAGATCAGGGACACACATGTGACACGCTTCGTCCTTACCATTAATGCATCTACCAATAAAGAGAGCAAAATAATGTATAGCAGGAAAATGAATGCTCCCTATGGTAGCTTGTGCTATGTCCCTAGATTCTCCCACAGTAATACTAGCAAGAAAATCTCTAAATTCAGATTTGCGAGGATCATTAATATTACCCCACTGCGGGAGTTTGCAAGCAGTTGTGAAATCCTCTAAATCCATGGTATAAGATGTATCATAAATATCAAATATGACACTAGGAGAATTACGCGCACAGATATATTGGAACCTCCGCACAAAGGAATCATTCAATTATAGTACTGAGGACACTTATCTTGTAAGAAGTCCTCCAGCTCGGCATTACGCACATACGCGTCAAATTCCTCCTTGAAGCCTGCTTCGACCATAAAATCATCGGATGGTCACTCACAAGCTCGTACATCTGCGTCCCTCGGCAATTCAACATCTTGCTCACGTATAGCAATCCTTGGCCCTTTCTTTGCCTAGGAACCACCTTGGTACATTCTTCTAAGCATAATTCTTTTTCTAAAAATTTCTGAAATTTTAGTAACTTCAAAGTAAAAGTGAATAAAACTAAACAAGATTGGTAGCAACTACTCCTACAAGTGCCTAGAGCCTATATCATGCATTGGAATTGCTTCGGACCTCATAAATTCAACATGCAAGCTCAAGAACATGGTCACCTATGCAGCAAAAATTTGCAATGAATAAATCACTAGAACAAAAACTAATTGGACCAATGGAGGAGTCACATACCAAGCAACAATCTCCCAAAGCAGTTTTGTGAATGGAGCTTTGAGCAAGGAGATCGAAAATCGCAGCAAAACGAGCTAGAACTCGTGCTTGAGCTGGATGGGGATTTTTTTGGGTAGAAGATAAAGTGTGTGGGTGCTAGCATAAGTGGAGGGGGGCCACCAGGGGCCCACGAGATAGGGGGGCGCGCCCTATAAGGGGGCGCGCCCTCCACTCTCGTGACCTGGTGCTTGCCCCTCCCGCAGTGTTTTCAGTGCCCTAAATTCTTAAATATTCCAAAAAAATCATACTAAATTTGCAGGGCATTTGGAGCACTTTTATTTTCGGACTACTTTTTTTATTGCACAGATAATTCAGAAAACAGATAGATAATACTATTTTTGCTTTATTTATTCTAAATAACAGAAAGTAAAAAGAGGGTACAGAAGGTTGTGCCTTCTAGTTTCATCCATCTCATGATCATCAAAATGAATCCACTAACAAGGTTGATCAAGTCTTGTTAATAAACTCATTCCGAGTAACACGGAACCAGAGAAATTTCGAATAACACTAAGTTACCTCAATGGGGATATGAAAATCCCCAACAATAAGAATATCATACTTTTCCTTGACAGTAGGGAGAGGAAATTCAAAACCTCCAATAATAATAGTTGGAATTTTTCCAATAGAATTGATGCTATGAACTTGAGATTGTTTCCTCGGAAAGTGTACCGTATGCTCATTACCATTAACATGAAAAGTGGCATTGCCTTTGTTGCAATCAATAACAGCCCCTGCAGTATTAAGAAAAGGTCTACCAAGGATAATAGACATACTATCGTCCTCGAGAATATCAAGAATAACAAAGTCTGTTAAGATAGTGACATTTGCAACCACAACAGGCACATCCTCACAAATACCGACAGGTATAGCAGTTGATTTATCAGTCATTTGCAAAGATATTTCAGTAGGTGTCAACTTATTCAATTCAAGTCTACGATATAAAGAGAGAGGCATAACACTAACACCGGCTCCGAGATCACTTAAAGCAGTTCTAACATAATTTCTTTTAATAGAGCATGGTATAGTTGGTACACCCGGATCTCCAAGTTTCTTTGGTATTCCACCCTTAAAAGTGTAATTAGCAAGCATGGTGGAAATTTCAGCTTCCGGTATCTTTCTTTTATTTGTAATGATATCCTTCATATACTTAGCATAAGGATTTACTTTAAGCATATCAGTTAAGTGCATACGTAAAAAAATAGGTCTAATCATTTCAGCAAAGCACTGAAAATCCTCATCATCCTTTGACTTGGATGGTTTAGGAGGAAAGGGCATGGGTTTCTGAACCCATGGTTCTCTTTCTCTACCGTGCTTCCTAGCAACAAAATCTCTCTTATCATAACGTTGGTTTTTTGATTGTGGGTTATCAAGATCAACAGCAGGTTCAATCTCTACATCATTGTTTTTGCTAGGTTGAGCATCAACATGAACATTATCATTAACATTATCACTAGGTTCATGTTCGTCACCTGATTGTGTTTCAGCATCAGAAATAGAAATATCATTGGGATTCTCAGGTGTGTCTACAGTAGGTTCACTAGAAGCATGCAAAGTTCTATCGTTTTTCTTTTTCTTCTTTTTAGAAGAGCTAGGTGCCTCTAAATTGTTTCTCTGAGAATCTTGCTCGATTCTCTTAGGGTGGCCTTCAGGATACAAAGGTTCCTGAGTCATTCTACCAGTTCTAGTAGCCACTCTAACAGCAAAGTCATTTTTATTATTTAATTCTTCAAGCAAATCATTTTGAGCTTTAAGTACTTGCTCAGCTTGAGTAGCAACCATAGAAGCATATTTGCTAACAAGTTTGAGTTCATCTTTAACTCTAGCTATATTATCGCCTATGCGTCCTATCTCGAAAGCATTATTCTTTAACTCTCTACCAACATAAGCATTAAAACTTTCTTGTCTAGCCATAAAGTCATCAAATTCATCTAAGCATGGGCTATGAAATTTAGTAGAAGGGATTTCAACTTTATCATATCTACAGAGAGAATTTACCTTTACTACCTGTGTCGGGTTATCAAGACAATATGGTTCTTCAATAGGCGGTATATTAAGACCATGTATTTCTTCAATAGGAGGTAAATTCTTAACATCTTCAGCTTTAATACCTTTTTCTTTCATCGATTTCTTTGCCTCTTGCATATCTTCAGGACCGAGAAATAAAACACCTCTCTTCTTCGGAGTGGGTTTAGGAGTAGGCTCAAGAGTTGGCTCAATTGGTTCAGGAATTGCTTTAGGAATTGGCTCAGGAAGAGTCCAATTATTTTCATTAGCCAACATATTATTCAATAATATTTCAGCTTCGTCGACTGTTCTTTCCCTGAAAACACAACCAACACAACTATCCAAGTAGTCCTTGGAAGCATCGGTTAGTCCATTATAAAAGATATCAAGTATTTCATTTTTCTTAAGAGGATGATCAGGAAAAACATTAAGTAACCGGAGAAGCCTCCCCCAAGCTTGTGGGAGACTCTCTTCTTTGATTTGCACAAAATTATATATTTCCCGCAAGGCAGCTTGTTTCTTATGAGCAGGGAAAAATTTAGCACAGAAGTAATAAATCATATCCTGGGGACTACGCACACAACCAGGAGCAAGAGAATTATACCAAGTCTTAGCATCACCCTTTAATGAGAATGGAAATATCTTAAGGATATAAAAATAGCAAGACTTCTCATCATTAGTAAACAGGGTAGCTATATCATTTAACTTGGTAAGATGTGCCACAACAGTTTCAGATTCAAGGCCATAAAAAGGACCAGATTCAACTAAAGTAATAATCTCAGGATCAATAGAGAATTCATAATACTTATCAGTAACACAGATAGGTGAAGTAGCAAAAGCAGGGTCAGGTTTCATTCTAGCATTAAGAGACTGCTGCTTCCATTTAGCTAATAATTTCTTAAGATTATATCTATCATTGCAAGCAAAGATTTCCCTAGCAGCTTCTTCATTCATAAAACCCTTAGGAACCACAGGTAATACATAATCATTGGGAGAACCTTCATCATCACTATCATCAATAATAGCATCTTCAATATTTTTGTTCCCCCTAACTCTAGCAAGTTGTTCATCAAGAAATTCACCTAATGCAAAGTAGTATCACACACAGAAGTAGTTTCATCAAGCATAGCAGAAGTGGCATCATCAATAACATGCGACATATCAGAATTCATAGCAGTAGCAGGTTTAGGTGTCACAAGCCTACTAATAATGGAAGGAGAATCTAGTGTAGAGCTAGATGGCAGTTCCTTACCTCCCCTCGTAGTTGAGGGCAAAATAGTAGTTCGGCCGTCTTTCAAGTGACTCGGAGAATAGAGCTATGCTCCCCGGCAACGGCGCCAGAAATTAGTCTTGTTAACCCACAAGTATAGGGGATCGCAACAGCTTTCGAGGGTAAAGTGTTCAACCCAAATTTATTGATTCGACACAAGGGGAGCCAAAGAATATTCTTGAGTATTAGCAGTTGAGTTGTCAATTCAACCACACCTGGATAACTTAGTATCTGCAGCAAAGTATTTAGTAGCAAAAGTGGTATGATAATAAAGGTAATGGTAGTAAAAGTAAAGATAAATGTTTTTGGGTTTTTGTAGTTGTAACAGTAGCAACGAAAAAGTAAATAAGCGAAGAACAATATATGAAAAGCTTGTAGGCAATGGATCAGTGATGGATAATTATGCCGGATGCGATTCCTCATGTAATAGCTATAACATAGGGTGACACAGAACTAGCTCCAATTCATCAATGTAATGTAGGCATGTATTCCGTAAATAGTCATACGTGCTTATGGAAAAGAACTTGCATGACATCTTTTGTCCTACCCTCCCGTGGTAGCGGGGTCCTAGCGGAAACTAAGGGATATTAAGGCCTCCTTTTAATAGAGAACCGGAACAAAGCATTAGCACATAGTGAATACATGAACTCCTCAAACTACGGTCATCAGCAAGAAGTATCCCGATTATTGTCACTTCGGGGTTGTCGGATCATAACACATAATAGGTGACTATAGACTTGCAAGATAGGATCAAGAACACACATATATTCATGAAAACATAATAGGTTCAGATCTGAAATCATGGCACTCGGGCCCTAGTGACAAGCATTAAGCATAGCAAAGTCATAGCAACATCAATCTCAGAACATAGTGGATACTAGGGATCAAACCCTAACAAAACTAACTTGATTACATGGTAAATCTCATCCAACCCATCACCATCCAGCAAGCCTACGATGGAATTACTCACGCACGGCGGTGAGCATCATGAAATTGGTGATGGAGGATGTTTGATGATGACGACGGCGAGGAATCCCCCTCTCTGGAGCCCCGAACGGACTCCAGATCAGCCCTCCTGAGAGAGATTAGGGCTTGGCGGCGGCTCCGTGTCGTAAAACGCGATGAAACTTTCTCTCTAATTTTTTTATCCCCGAACGTGAATATATGGAGTTGGAGTTGAGGTCGATGGAGGTCCAGGGGGGCCACGAGATAGGGGGCGCGCCCTACAGGGGGGCACCCCCTGTCTCATGGACAGGCCCTGGGCTCCCTGCTGTATTTCTTTCGCCCAGAAATTCTTATTAATTCCAAAAAGTGCCTCCGTGGATTTTCAGGACATTCCGAGAACTTTTCTTTTCTACACATAAAACAACATCATGGCAGTTCTGCTGAAAACAGCGTCATCCCGGGTTAGTTTCATTCAAATCATGCAAGTTAGAGTCCAAAACAAGGGCAAAAGTGTTTGGAAAAGTAGATACGTTGGAGACATATCAGCTACAAAGCCGTATTCGGAGCCTTATTGAAAAGGACACCGGTCTTATCAACGTGATCCAAGTAATGTTAGTCCAGCGAGTCCTACCGTGCCAGCGACGGCCTCTCCATATGTGAGAGTTCAATCCGGAAGGACCACGAACCCTTCAGCACCTATCCGGTGCGACGCTCGGAGGAATGTGGAAATCATTCTTCGGGACGCGAAAACAGTGGTCGGGTACTACAGAGGACATCGGCCTTGACTGCAACCATCCGGATACATCGGTAAGTACTCAGCCTCCGAACACTGTTTAGTCATATTCCTCATAACAACATACTGAGAAAATCGTACTCGACCAGGGCTGGATAAAGAAGGCAGAGAGGATTAGGTGTTCGACCCCTCTTCCCGAAGATTCAGCCGATCCAGTGTTAACAAGGATGCTGGCTCCGGCGCCCTACCAAGTATCGACGAGGGAAGATGAAGAGGAGAGCGATGAGGACCAAGGCAACCTTCATTCTAGAGGCGCGCCAGGCCCTTTGTCCGGGGAGATTGAAACTTCCACCTTCGAAGGTGGAAAGGAAGGGCAAACTAACATCCCTTCTCCTCATGGGAAGAAGAGGACTGCCTCCGAAGACTTGAAGAGAGAAGCTTCTAAGCGAGAGAAGATACCGCGGTCGGGGGGCTCTGGTTCGGGAGGTGACGCTGACGCGCAGTTTCTCCGTAAAGATAGGCCTTTAGTTGAATCGGAAGTGAACAAGGGTGTTTTAAACATATCCCGCTTCTCCCTAATTGAAAGGGTAATAATTAAGATATATGTTTGCAGTCCGACACGCAACCTTCCCCAAAAGTCCGCCTCTTCGGGGGATCTTCTTCTGGAGATGATGGAGAGCGAGATGCCCCAACGATCTCCCTGCCTGATAAGGCGGACGATGCCAAGGTGTCCTCTCGGAGGATCTCTCCTGATCAACGAGCGGTGCGAGGGACAGAGAAGACCGGGCCCGAAGGTGATACTTCGGCCGCCCGTGGTCCGGGGTGTGCAGCCCCTACGGGGACTAACAGCAAAGGTCCCGGACTATCCAGGTTCCAAGGGACGGCGCAATCTGCTCCGAATCCGGAGGTGCCGGATACATTGATGGACGCATTGCAACATTCGTCCGTCTCGGAGGAATATCGTACCTTGATGGGTACGGTGGTTGAGAAGGTTTGGTCCGCGAAAAGCGGATTGAACGAAGCCTTTACGAGCCTGCTAAGAGGCTTCGAGGTACGTAATTTAATATTTCTAATTGTGTTATAAATGCAAAATGCGCCTATGTGTAGATAGTAGCCCTGAGACTCTTATTGACGTCCAAAGGGTGGCGATCAGAGGATCAAAAAACAAAAGCCCAGGAAATGATCTATCCAATTGAAACACAGGCTGTTACATCCATGGCAACTGCTCAGGCTACAGAGATTGAACATCTGAAGTAGAAGGTTGATGTGGCGGATGATGACATCACGCTTATGAACAGATGGTTCGACGAGGCGCAAGGTATGTCTTTGAGTCACTCAGTATATGCAAGTATTATGATATGAGCAACGCTGAGAATTGTATACTGAAATATGCATAACTGCGGATAGTGCCGCCGAGTTGAGACCCTTCGAGCTGAGCTTGCCCATGCTAAGGAGCAGGCTAGGATGGGTAATGCGGCTGCCGAAAAGGCAGCCAATGAATTAAAGGCCGAGCAGGCTGCTCGGCACCAGTGCGAGGAGAGAATATCTACTATGGTGCTTGAGCTAAAGGATGCCGCTAGCCGATGCCAATTTCTTGAGAAAGATAATAAGGCCAAAGCGGCCAATCTTGACAAGGCCTTACAAGAGGCGAGGGAAGCCCGGTCTGAGTCTAGAGTAGCTCGGGAGGAGATTCGACAACTTGGGGAGATCGCGACTGGTAAGCCCTTCTTATTACAAACTAAGTTTGGTGATCCGAAGTATGCCCCGCTGAATCAAATGTGGAGTTCTCCAGACGCATTTTTGGACTTGACCGAGAGTGTTGCTGATGCAACTCAGTTTTTTGACGCGCAAGAAGGACATGCAACGGAAAAGCTATTCTGGTCGTAGTTCAACATGCCAAAGCGTCCGCTGTTGAATGAACAGATGGCCCAGTGGGCCGAGCTCCACAAGATGTCCGGATCTGCCATGAAGGGCATCATAGTCCGGCTGTGGCCGACTGAGCCAATCCCGAATAGTTATTTCGGTTTGGTGCGGCGGCTTATTGATGCGGCGCCGCGTATCGACGCTGTTAAGCGGTCAATGTGTATAGAAGGTGCACGAATGGCCCTTGCCCGCGTTAAGATGTATTGGGCGAAGATGAAGGCCATCGGTATTGCAGCGCAAAGTCCACAAGGACCATCACATGCCAGATCATTATTTTGAAGATGTCCTAGAAGGTGCCCGCTGGCTAGAGGGTCAGTGCTCGAAAGATATTATGTTCGAGTGAAGTGTACCAAAATTGTAACAACAATATGGTAATATTTATAAGGCTATGTTTTTATACTTTCGCACGAAAAGTTTTGGTGCCTCCTGTGCGGCCGTTTATTTTTATTTTTATCTATGTATAATCTGAAAGTTTGTAGTCATCGGCTTCAGCCCCCTCGCGGGGGTGTTCGGAAAAGCACTTGATCACACTTGACCCAACGTCTTGGTCCGTGAAGGAGGTGTCGGCGCGGCGAACCAGGCAATCGGACTATAGGGCTTTAACACTTTCACTTAGCCATAGGAGTTTGACGGTGGGTCTACGATATAGCCCCTGGTATGTACGTGTTTATCCGAATATGGTGTGTTTGCATACGTGACCAGAAGAACGGTCCTTCGTTTAGTACGGAGGGAATCGTGAAGATTTCCATGAGTCCTCGAGTGGTTGACCAGCTCTCGCCGCATCATGACAGTCAGTTTTTGGCTTTCTCTACTGAGGTGCTCATCCAGATGAACCAGGACACAATTGCAGTAGTTCTCCCTTTACTACCTTAGCCGACAAAGCGGAACGTAAGGTGGTAAGCACAGGAGCCGGGCAACCCAACTATTGACCAAAGACATGATTCGGAGCTGATGCATATAAGGCCAAACTCGCGACGCCGAACACTCCTTGAAGGTGTTCGGACTTTTAAAGGTATGCCGAGCCGAATGCAACCCCTGGTAATGGACCCTGGTGTCAAGGCACGTGTGGCAATCTGACATGAGGAGAGAACGCAGGTGGTGAGAGAATAAATCTCCAAGCATAATATGGACCAATCTGCTTCTATAATATCCCTTCTAGTACGGCGAGCCGTGTGTTTACAGATAGTGCCGATAACTTCCTAGGACATTGTACATGCCAGAAAAGTATAAAACAAAAAGAGATAAAAAGGTTTACACAGGATATTAATCTAAAAAGAAACCTTTAGTGCGGGGCCCTGCTGCACGTCTGCGCCGTTTTCTCCTTTGTGATGTGTCCTTGAAGGGGGTAGTGTGATGGCCATTTGTAACAGAAGGAAAAACCCTGGAAAAGAAAATCCAGTGAGGCCGTGAATAAAGCTGGTTCGTTTACTGGATCTTGAAAGATAACCGTAGAGTCTGAATAGGGTCGAGCCGAACTATGGACTATTTGTGTGTAGTTTGCCCCCAGCTCTGCCTAAGGGATTTTAAGGATGTACTTGTGTATGTGAGGTACGTATGCTATCGCCTTATGGGGCAGTCGATGGGGCATAACTGCTAATCGGGTTCAGGTGTATCTGAGCTGCCGCACTAAGGCGTACTCCGGACACGTTTAACTGTGTCCACGGTCCTAACGACCGATGATCTGTTCGGCTTGAATAGGTTGTTTTGTACTTCAGCCACTAAGGCCGCAGTATCCTTCTTCGTATGGAGAGAGCGCTCCATATTTCCACTAACCCTGATGACGCCACACGGTCCAGGCATTTTGAGCTTTAAATAGGCATAATGCGGGACTGCATTAAAGCGGGTGAAGGTCGTTCTTCCGAGTAGTGCATGATAGCCACTTCGGAACGGAGCTATGTCGAAGATTAGCTCTTCGCTTAGAAAGTTATTGGGAGAGCCGAATACGACTTCCAATGTTAAATAGCCCGTGCAGCAGGCTTCTAAGCCCGATATAACTCCTTTAAAGGTTGTGCTGCTTGGCTTGATTCTGGACGGGTCTATCCCCATTTTCCAGATAGTGTCCTGATATATCAGATTTAGACTGCTACCGCTGTCCATTAGGACTCGAGTGAGATGGTAACCATCGATTATTCGGTCGAGCACTAGGGCAGCCGAACCCCCGTGATGGATACTAGTCGGATGATCCCTGCAATCAAAGGTGATCGGACATGCTGCCCATGGGTTAAATTTGGGGGCGACAGGTTCAATGGCATAGATGTCTCGGAGTGCGCGTTTGCGCTCCCTTTTTGGGATATAAGTGACGTATATCATGTTTATTGTTTTGATCTCCTGTGGGAATTTCTTCTGCCCCTGTGTTTGGCTGGCGAGATTCATCCTCGTCTTCGCTCTAAGGTCCCTTCCCCTTGTGTTCGGTGGTGAGCTTGTGTGACGCCCGGATAATTAGGCTACAGTAATCCCACGTTAACAATGCCACATCACCACGGTTACTGTTGTTTAATCTCGCATTAATTCGAAACTGCTTCAAAATTCAAATTTAAATTAATGGCAAACAACAAAAGTTTTTAAAAGTTAAAACAAAAATGTTCGGGCGGTGCCATATTTTGCTTAAGTAAATATGGTGTAATAAACACATTTTTATAAAGTGCCTAGATAATTTAAAATGATTTAAAACAGGAAAGAAAATAAAAAAAAGAAAAGAGACTACAAAAACAGAAAACAAAACAAAACTAAAAAGAATAAAAAGGCCCCCTGGCCAACTGGGCTAGACGGCCCAGCTCACCGGCCAGGCCGGCCCACCTGGCCTAGCCGGCTGACCCGCCCCTGCCTTATCCCCACAAGGGGAGGAAACCCTAACCGACACTCCCCCCACTCCCCACTCGCTCTCCCCCACTCCTGCTGGATCTGGATAGGGAGCCCAATCCCCTTCTCCCTCGCTCGGTGCCCGCCGCCGTCGCCCGCCGCCGCCAGTGGACCGCGCCGGCGCCCAGAGCTCCCCCGCCGTCCTGCTTCCTCCTCCCCACCGGCCTGCTCCCACGTCTCCCGTCGTCCCCGTCCTCCTCCACAACGGACCTCCCCGAATTTCCCCGCGCCCATTGCCCCGATCCCTACACTCCCGGTGAGGACCCCGGTCCTCC
>NC_041391.1:232748152-232780087 GCF_002162155.2 Triticum dicoccoides
CTCGCGCGCTCTGGCCTCGCGCTCACCGCGGTCGGGCCGCGCCCTGGCCATGCGCCGCGCCGTCCGGCCGTGCCCGTCGCCTAGCGGTCACCGCGCCACCGCTGCCCGCACCTTGCATCCACGGCCACCTGCACATGCCTCGCCCGCCCCTCCTTACTACCCCGCGCGGCCTCGACGCTGCCATCTCCGGCGTCCGTGTGCCCGCGCTGCATCGGCGCCCCTCCGCGCCCGCGGACCCCTTCCCTTGTTGTCGCGGAGGCCGTCGGTGCCTCGCTGCTCCTCTACCGCCCGGCGCCCGGTGCCGGTGCTCGCTCCCGCATCGGTGCCCGTTCGGGCTAGGCGCCAGCGCCCCTATGCCCACATGCCCGCAACCGCGCCCGTCCGGGCGACAACCGTCGCCCCAGCGCCCAAAACCCGTTAAGGCCCCCTATGCCTATGACAGGGGGGCCCCACCCCACAGAACGTTTCCAAAAAACGGGATTTAAAAAAAGAATAATAAACAAATAAATAATAAATAAAATTAAACTTAATTAATTAATTAATTAAATTAATTAATTAAGTTAATTAATCCTAATTAATTAATCTGTTAGTTTAATTAAACAGTAGTTTGTTTAGCCTAAACCCTAATTAAGTCTAAACAGTGTATGACAGGTGGGTCCCACTGGACCCACTGGTCAGGTTGACCAGTCAACTCTGTTGACTGCTGACGTTAGCATGACATCATGCTGATGTCATTAATCCATTTTCGAATTAATTTAAATAATTAATTAAATTCCGAAAATTAATGAAATCTTTAGAAAATCATATCTTTCAATCCGTAACTCGGATTAAATTATTTTCAACATGAAAGTTACTCAGAACGACGAGACGAATCTGGATACGCAGCCCGTTCGTCCGCCACACATCCCTATCACAGCAAATATGCAACTTTCCCCCTCCCGTTCATTTGTCCGAAAACGCGAAACACTGGGAATACTTTCCCGGATGTTTTCCCCCTTCGTCGGTATCACCTACTACCGCGATTGGGCACACCTAGCATCGTTACTTGTCATGTCATGCATCGATATGCATCTGTTTGCATGGTATTCATTGTTTCTTCCCCCTCTTCTCTCCGGTAGACTACGAGACCGACGCTGCTCCTGCCTAGTTCGACTACGGAGTTCACGACCCCTCCTTCTCGCCAGAGCAACCAGGCAAGCCCCCCCCCCTTGATCACCAGATATCGCCTATTCTCCTCTATATTGCTTGCATTAAAGTAGTGTAGCATGTTACTGCTTTCTGTTAATCCTATTCTGATGCATAGCCTGACATTGTTGCTACATCTGTTGATACCTTACCTGCAATCCTAATACTTAGTATAGGATGCTAGTTTATCATCTGTGGCCCTACATTCTTGTCGGTCTGCCTTGCTATACTATCGGGCCGTGATCACTTGGGAGGTGATCACGGGTATATACTATACATATATACATATTACAGATGGTGACTAAAGTTGGGTTGGCTCAAAGAGTACCCGCGAGTGATTCACGGATTGGGGGCTGAAAGGACCTTTGTCCCGACGGCCCTCTGTGTGGATCTTTGTGGCGGAGCGACAGGGCAGGTTGAGACCGCCTAGGAGAGAGGTGGGCCTGGCCCTGTTCGGCGTTCGCGGATACCTATCACGCTTAACGAGATCTTGGTATTTGATCTGAGTCTGGCTACTGGCCTATACGCACTAACCAACTACGCGGGAACAGTTATGGGCACTCGGCGTCGTGGTATCAGCCGAAGCCTTCATGACATCAGCAACTGAGCGGCGCACGCCGGATTGGAATGTAAGCCTGCTCTTGTATTAAGGGGGCTAGTTCTGCTTCCGGCCGCATACGCAACGTGCAGGTGTGCTAAGGGCGATGGGCCCAGACCCCTGCGCGCATAGGATTTAGACTGGTGTGCTGACCTCTCTGTTGTGCCTAGGTGGGGCTGCGATGTGTTGATCTTCTGAGGCCGGGCATGACCCAGGAAAGTGTGTCCGGCCAAATGGGATCGAGTGTGTTGGGTTATGTGGTGCACCCCTGCAGGGAAGTTAATCTATTCGAATAGCCATGATCTTCGGTAACAGGACGACTTGGAGTTGTACCTTGACCTTATGACAACTAGAACCGGATACTTAATAAAACACACCCTTCCAAGTGCCAGATACAACCCGGTGATTGCTCTCTAACAGGGAGACGAGGAGGGGATTGCCGGGTAGGATTATGCTATGCGTTGCTACTTGGAGGACTTCAATCTACTCTCTTCTACATGCTTCAAGACGGAGGCTGCCAGAAGCGCAGTCCTCGATAGGACTAACTATCCCCCTCTCATTCTGGCATTCTGCAGTTCAGTCCACTGATATGGCCTCCTTACACATATACCCATGCATATGTAGTGTAGGTCCTTGCTCGCGAGTACTTTGGATGAGTACTCACGGTTGCTTTGCTCCCTCTTTTCCCCCGTTTTCCTCTTCTTTTCGGATGCCGCAACCAGACGTTGGAGCCCAGGAGCCAGACGCCACCGTCGATGATGACTACTACACTGGAGGTGCCTACTATTACGTGCAAACTGCTGACGACGACCAGGAGTAGTTTAGGAGGATCCCAGGCAGGAGGCCTGCGCCTCTTTCGATCTGTATCCAAGTTTGTGCTAGCCTTCTTAAGGCAAACTTGTTTAAACTTATGTCTGTACTCAGATATTGTTGCTTCCACTGACTCGTCTATGATCGAGCATTTGTATTCGAGCCCTCGAGGCCCCTGGCTTGTATTATGATGCTTGTATGACTTATTTATGTTTTTAGAGTTGTGTTGTGATATCTTCCCGTGAGTCCCTGATCGTGATCGTACACGTTTGCGTGCATGACTAGTGTACGATTGAATCGGGGGCGTCACAAGTTGGTATCAGAGCCGACTGCCTGTAGGAATCCCCCTTCCACACTCCTTGGCCGAAGTCGAGTCTAGTCACTATAAAACTTTTACTAACATGGCTGTGTGCCTTACGGGCCCACGTCGCCATTGGGTGGTACTAGGATCTTTTACTCCTCGACCTTTACTCTGGGATTCTGAACTCTCTTCTATTCGGGTTAAACAATTTTTACTAAAATCTAACTTTAGGTTCTCGAAAATACTTTCTCCCGGAGAGCCCTTCAGTCCAGATGATCGCCGGCTGCACCAGAAGATTTCGAAGATACTCTCCGATTTTCTCTCGAGACCTTGTGCCCATTGCTTTTGCAATTCCCTTCCACCGAAATATCCCTATGGATAAATACTTACACCTGTCGTGCATACTTTTATTCCCAATCGATCTTGTTATTACAAGATACCCCAAGAATATTTAGTGCCTACTGCCTTGCAGTTCTTTGCTACCTGAATACCACTAAAAATAATTTCTCGCACTTTTCGAGTATCCGCTCATCCCCAGTTGTTCAGGTGTTTCACAAAAGTCTTTGAAATACTATTCAATCCTCCGAAAATCCTTAGCAGCTTTATTGCTCTGCAAATACTTGTCTACTAGCATTGTGGATGCTTCCCATATATCTGGCAATATTCACTAGTATCTTTTGACACTGTCATTTTGATCCTATTGATTCAACATGTGTGCGAATGCACACAATCATCTATCAACCCTTCTAAATTATCTTTCCGGCTCAGACATCATTTTTGAACATGAGCTGGTTCTCGACCAAACTATTTGTCGTCAATTGTGCCTCTGGTCTATCCAACTTATCCATCCTTGATCAGAGCGACTGCTTCTGGTCCTTTGTTTTGGAAATCGTAATTCCTTTGTTATCTAAGCATCAAATTATTCAGATGTTCTATAATATGATGCCGTGCATTCTTCTTCCTCTGATTGAGTACCGATGCTCACATCAGATCCCTTGTGGACCATCGGTTCCTTTGTTGGATTTTATCCGACAGTGTCCTTCATATTGAATAACCTTGAGAGCCTTTCCATGGGTATATAATGCTTTTGGTAAATTGTATCATCTGCTTTTGAACAATGCTCTACTTTCGAGCTTGTATTATTTACCCCGAAGTTTGTGGTATATGTTCCTAAGATGCCCTGATGGGTTGAACCTATGCCTTCCTTAATATGTGTGAACTCGGAAGTTTTCATGGGTCATACTCATCTGGTATTTCAGCAGGTAAAACTTTCAACACTAACGCCATTATTGAAACAAGAAGTGACTGTAAGGTTATGCTTTGGAGAAGTGGGAGTCGACCTTGAACTTTGTGTTCATGCCCATGGACCCGAGGTGGAACTTATCATGAAAGCTTCTCGTAGTAATAATAATCCCCTTGTTATAACTTCTTCTCTTATCTATGCTTGGTCTTTTGCGACCGTGGTTTCGACCATATTGTTCTTCTTTGATCCCATTTCTTGGACAAGTTTAAGTGCTTGCCTTCTGCAAATGATTTCACTTGTCCAACCTATATCCCGCTCTACCCTTGAATATACCCTCTGGTACCGCGAGAATATCATGGAACTACATAACTTCTTATGGGTTCTTCATCAACTGTTATTTTCTCATCAATTCCAATTTTCCTGGGTTCTAGGTTGTCGTCAACCGAGAACACTGATAAGTGAATCAATTCCGCACTTCGATTCGATAACTCTAAGTATCCTTCATTACTTATGAGTTTATTAATCCTTCAAGTCATTGCTAGCCTGATCGGCTATATCATTATCATGCAACTTTTTAACTGTGCTACCTGGCCTCTCTTTTCGGAGCACAAATTTAGATGGTAAGCTAATCTTACGTGATCTTCCTTGTGATATCATTTCTCTTTGAACAGACTTGATTTTGAGTTTGTGTCATACTCGTGGTTCCAATAACCTTTCGCTTCATCAGTCCTTTGACTTGATGTCATCGCCGATCGATTACACCTCCGTGAAATCTCTCGACAAATGTGTCATGATCATCATCAACATTCTGAGCTCTTCCAGGATATCAATTGAATTCATGATGAGAAATACCATCCTTGCCCTCGATGATTTGTGTTGTCATCGACCACTTTATTGCCTTCCCTCCAACACAAACTTGTTTGTGTTCTGTGTTATACCTTGAGTTCCTTGCTATCCAGCATTTGTTCTTCCTTACCTTGGAGTATTACCATCTTTTATGTCAAGAAAGTTGTGAGAATTTCACCACCTCTTAAAAGTTCTTGATATAGTAATACTTCTCTTCATCTCCGTTCATTTCTTGGTCCCCATGTTGTTCCAATCGGAATACTGACAATTGAACTATGTTGAGTGAATTCAAAACTTCTAGCAACCCTATTGCTTTGAAGTGAATGGCCGATAGTTTCATTCTAAGTCTTTTGGTTATCAAATCACCATTCTAACATTGATCGTGCTACTTAGTCCCTACTTCTAGGTGCACTTTCGATCAATGTTTAATTATGGGTGTTTTTCCTCGAGCATACATCATTGTATCATTTGATCTGACTAATGTTATCTCCTTGTTCACATAATTGTGGAAATCCATCTTTTTGGAAATCTCAATGAATTGTCGCTGAGTTCATCAGCCACCTCCCCATTCTCTCCTTGGTTTAATGATGAACTCTTATCTCAGAACTCACTTCCATATTTCATTTCCCGAGAATCTCACATTGTCATCTCGTCAATTGGTTTCGCACCTTCTCTTCCCAGGCATCCTAAGTCTGAGGTATCCTGACACCAATCAGATCTGAATCTCGGTCGGATATGATGGTTGGAACATATTTTCAAAAGTTATAACATTGGTATTTATATAGCCCGGTAAGGTGATGTCGTACCTAGCACACCTGGCCGGAGGACCCATTGTTAAGTTCTTCCTTTTTAGCAAGGTTAACCATTCTTCCATGAGGAAATTGTAAGGCTTATTCTATAAGATGTTCCTGATGGATCCTTTTTGTTTCCAAAGTTTGATCTTCACCTGTTGACCATGTCAATGCTATCTGGAAGCATGTCTATGGTACTCCGATTTTCAACAGAAACATTTGAAGCCCAATGCTAAATGTTTCCTGCTCAATTATCCAAACACCGCTGTATGGGTAATGTCATGAAAATTCTCTCCCCTACCTAAAGAGTTTACTACATTATATCCTGTCATGGATATCATGCTCTGCTCGTCCTTCCGAAGGATATACCTTTGAAATATGTGTTTAAACACATTTTCCTTTCCATTGTTCTGCTTAATCTGATAATCATATTTTTCTTTCCATTTGTTGGGTTAACATTTCTTGTGATCTATATGATCTAAGCAGTAATATTCTCCTGCTTAGGTAAACACCTCGGTTTACAACTCTGTCAGTGTGACCCTGTTACTATTGTTGATGACATCCTGGTAACCCCCGATGGACGAGAACTTTGCCTACTGGTCCACCTCGTTTCAACGAGCAGGAAAATGGTTCTCTTCGTCCCCCGCCCTTGGTATCGATGTTGTTGCCGACATAACTGACAGGCTATCCTCTGACATGACTTGCTTACATTATCGTGCGAGATGTCACCACCCTTCCTACTTTTAACCCACATGGTGGGCCCATAACCCACAGGTCCACTGGATCGAAACCTGACTCTTCTTTACATCCTGGATTCTAATGTATCCTTTGCACCTGGCATTGTATGTGATTAACGAGCTAAATGCTATACCATTATTCATCCAGGAATCAAACACCATGTTATTCTTGTTGTTCAAACCCCCATTCCAGCTTCTGTCTAGTCATCGAATGATTGCCTACCCGTTTGAAACTTTGGTACAATCGTATATTGCACTCAACGAATTCACTGAAAAACAACTCGTGAGGTACCTTGTGTATTTCCCATTGAGTTCACCGTCAGGTGCCCAGCATTGTGGAGATGCGTTCTTTTGGAGTTTTTCCCCTTGGTCGCGTTCGTAGGACGATGGAGATCCCAAAGAAAGGATGACGACTTGATCATGGTGACTTGAAACAGAAAATGAAGACATCAATGAAAGGGATAGACCTCCTTGAGAAGAGCAACCAAGGCCGAGAATACTCGTTAGAATACCATAACCAGAACTTCCCCCTTACTCCCCTCTTAAATCTCGGGACGAGATTTCTTATAGTGGAGGAGAATTGTGACGCCCAGATAATTAAGCTACAGTAATCCCACCTTAACGATGCCACGTCACCACAGTTACTGTTGTTAAATCTCGCGTTAATTCAAAACCTCTTCAAAATTCAAATTTAAATTAATGGCAAACAACAAAGTTTTTTAAAAGTTAAAACAAAAATGTTCGGGCGGTGCCATATTTTGCTTAAGTAAATATGGTGTAATAAACACATTTTCATAAAGTGCCTAGATAATTTAAAATGATTTAAAACAGGAAAGAAAATAAATAAAAAGAAAAGAAACTACAAAAACAGAAAACAAAACAAAACTAAAAAGAATAAAAAGGCCCCCTGGCCAACTGGGCTAGACGGCCTAGCTCACTGGCCAGGCCGGCCCACCTGGCCCAGCCGGCCGACCCGCCCCTGCCTTATCCCCACGAGGGGGGGAAACCCTAACCGACACCCCCCCACTCCCTGTCGGATTTCGGGTTCCGGCAGACCCTTGAGGTTCAAACACTGGGGTGCGCGCGGAGATTCAACCCTCTGCCTGCCTGTTCCTCGCCGAATCGCTAGGGTCTAAACTACCAAACAGAATAGCACAAGAGACACAAGATTTATACTGGTTCAGGCCACCATTGTGGTGTAATACCCTACTCCAGTGTGTGGTGTGGTGGATTGCCTCTTGGGCTGATGATGAACAATACAAGGAAGAACAGCCTCGCGAGGGTCTGCTCTTGGCTGGTGCGATGAACTGCTAGGAGGAGTTCAGTCGCCCTATCTACTGGTTTCTTGGTAAGGATCAAGATTGCCTCTACCCTGGGGGTGGCTAGTCCTATTTATGGGCGAAGGCCCTGGGCCTCTCCCCAAATATTGAGCGGGAAGGGCGCCAACAATTGGCCATTTTGAAGGGGAACAACGGTCACACTTGTCCTGACTAAAGTTGGTCCTCGCGTGTCAAAGGCTCTGGTGGTGACGCCGGCTTGGGCTCCACAATGACTTCCTTCCTGCCGTTGGGCTGGTCTTGGTCTTGTTGCACCGAAATGGGTGCCTTTGCTTGATGCTCTCGCCTGCGCTTGCTCCCTTTGCACCAAAGAGGAAAGGAGGACACTGCACGGGCTGGCGCCCGACTGGCGCCCTTGGTCGTCATGGCTTGCGTCACGTCACCTTGAACTCTCCGCCTCCTCATGAGCCAGCCTGACGAGGCCGCGCCTGAGGAAGCTCCTTGTCGTCCGCCCCGCGAGGCTTGGCCTCTCGCAAGGGTCTTGACCTTGTGTTGATGAAGATGGGCTGCGCTGGGCCTCTTTTGAGCCACGCCGCAGGCTGCAGGCAGACAAGTCTGGGCACCCCCATTCCCAGAACACCGACAGCAGCCCCTGGGCCCACGGCGCGCCCGAACTTGGCCGAGCAGAGAGGCGAAAGGGCAAGTGCGGAGCGTCACGGGCCCTAACAGCCTGCGGCCTTGGGTGCCGCGTGGCGGTTGATTGGACGTGGGCGCCTCCGCTTCCCCACGACGCCTTGGTAACCGCACGGATTCGACAAGTCCCTGCATGCAAAGCGGGTCATGATTATCTGTGATCATGGAGGTCGATGGTTGGCCTTCGCCGGCTATAAGTACAGAACGGCGCGTGCCCTTCCAGTCTATCCCTCTGCTTCTCTTCCTTCTCCATGGCTCCACCAAGGAAGTTCTCGGCCGCAGAGAAAGGAAAGGCTTGTCAGGTTGAATCCACCTCTCCCCCGCCCAAGCGTGGTCGAGGTCACCCTCGCAAACATCCTGTGGCCCCGTCGATGGCCCTCCGTGGTCGCGGAGGTGGCTCCCTGCACAGTGATGAGCGGCTGGCCATGGTCGGCGGGCGTGCTCCGGCCATGCGACCCCCGAGGCCGCGCCTCCATACAGCGGAGGTGCTGCCGGAGTTCATTGTGCGGGCGGTGGAGCCAACCGGCACCCAGCTTCAGCTCCCTCGCTTCCTCCTAGGTGAGCTCCCAGCTGGCACCTTGGGTGGCCTCTGGCTTCAGGCGGATGGCTGCTGCAGCCGGGCCTCGTGGGCTTCGCTGGAGGTCTCCGCAGCCGGGAGCCTGGCCCTGACCCGCGGCTGGCAGAAGTTTGCTCGCGCGCGTGGCCTGCGCCACCGGTGCTGTCTACACTTCAAGTTCGATGGCGACGCCACCCTCTATGTGAGGGTGTTCGGGGAAGATGGTCGCCGTGCAGGGTGCTGCCCTGAAGATGACGACCGGGCCAGGGACTCAGCCCCGGCGAGGATGGAGAGGACAACGCACGCGCGGTCGGCAGCGCCCGTGACTCCTCGAGTTTCACCAGCTCTTCTTCGGGTAGCGACTCTTCCAGCGGCGGTCGCGGTCAGCCTCCACGCCGTCGCGCCTGCTTGGAGGGCGGCAGCGGATCTGCCCATCGCCGCGCCCCGGTGAAGCGTGAGAGGGAGTCCGCATGAGCTCCGGAGGCGGCTCGAGTCTTCTATGAGGACCGGCGCAGAACGAGCTTCACCTGCTTTTGTTCTTTCCTTCCTTCTTTCCTGCGCAAAAAGACAGCAATGTGTGGCCCCGTGGGGGCGCGTCGTCAATCATCGTACTATTTCTGTTATTCCGGTATTGTCCCTTTCTGCTGTATGCCCATTCGTAAGTAATCTCCAGTCTCAGCCGCGGGGGCGACTGACCCAGGCCCTGTATTCGTGTCATGGTGCCCGTGAGGCATGGTCTGGAGGGGCACTCCTGTAGTGGACCTGGGCCATGAAAACTTGAGCGATAGGGGTAGGAACACTCGCGAGGGCTCCCGGGGTTTTCACCTCGCGAGCCCCCGCGTGAGAGAAATCGAGGCGGGAGAGCGAAAAAGTCGAAGGACCACAGGTCAAAGGCGGCGATAGTTTCAATAAAACTCCAAATGAGAATGAACTAGCCAACTGCAGAAAGCAAATGAAAAAGCCGCGTCTGACACCTAGTCTAGTCTTCGACGTCTTCTCACCAGCGCGGAGCTAAGTGCTGCCACTGGGCGTGGGAGGGAGCCCCAGGGCCTGAGGCCGGCACCCCTGAGACTCCGGGGCGTGTACAGCCCCAACTCATTATTATGTGAGAGTGTCACGGGCGAGGAGCTTCACAGGCGTTGGCCTTCTTCACAGGCTCCGGGCCTTTCTTCAGGGAGGCAAGCTTCACGGGCATTGGCCCTCTTCACAGGCTCTGGGCCTTTTCCAAAAAGATGAGCTTCACAGGCATTTGCCTTCTTCACAGGCTCTGGGCCTTCTCCAAAAAGATGAGCTTCACAGGCATTTGCCTTCTTCACAGGCTCTGGGCCTTTTCCAAAAAGATGAGCTTCACAGGCATTTGCCTTCTTCACAGGCTCTGGGCCTTTTCCAAAAAGATGAGCTTCACAGGCATTTGCCTTCTTCACAGGCTCTGGGCCTTTTCCAAAAAGATGAGCTTCACAGGCATTGCCTTCTTCACAGGCTCTGGGCCTTTTTAGGGGTAAAACCTCCGGAGGTGTTGGATGTTCCACGCGTTCTGTATAGGTACTCCCTCCCGAGTCTCCAAGTGCACGGAGCCGGGCCTGGAAAGATGAACAACCTTGAACGGGCCCTCCCACATAGGAGAGAGCTTATGCAGTCCCTCCCTGGAAAGGACCCGCCGGAGCACGAGGTCCCCTACCTCGAGAGTTCTGGGGCGGATGTTGCAGCAGTGGTACCGCCGGAGCGCCTGCTGGTATCTTGCCGCTCGTAGCGCAGCTTCTCGATGACGCTCCTCCCCCAGCACGAGGTCCGTCCCCCGCATGGCGTCCTGCAGCGCCTCGTCAAACGCCAGGACCCGCGCGGATCGACACCTGACCTCGTGAGGGAGGACCGCTTCGGCTCCGTAGACCAAGAAGAAGGGGGTCTCCCCGGTCGGCTTGGTCGCGGTTGTGAGGATGGACCACAGCACGGACTGAAGCTCGTCGTACCAACCTCTGCCGCAGGCCTCCAGTTTCTTCTTGAACGTCCTGGTCTTGAGGCCCCTCAGGACTTCTGCGTTGGCCCGCTCGGCCTGGCCGTTGCTCCGGGGGTGCGCCACCGAAGCGTAGCATATCTGCGTTCCAAGGTTAGCACAGTACATTTTGAAAAGGTTACTGGTGAACTGCGAACCATTGTCAGTTATGATGTGGTTCGGCACCCCGAACCGGCTCACGATGCCCTTGATGAACTTGACCGCAGAATTGGCAGGGATGGTGCAGACGGCCTCGACTTCGGCCCACTTGGTGAACTTGTCGACGGCGACGTGGAGGTAGCGATAGCCCCCTGGCGCCCGAGGAAAAGGGCCCAGGATATCCAGCCCCCAGACTGCGAAGGGCCACGTGAGGGGTATGGTTTGCAGACCTCCTGCCGGCTGATGGATCTGCTTGGCATGGAATTGGCAAGCCTCGCAAGCCTTCACTAGTTCGACAGCGTCATTGAGCACCATAGGCCAATAGAAACTGCTGCGGAACGCCTTGCCGACGAGGGTCCGCGACGACGAATGATGCCCACAGTCTCCATCATGTATATCTGCCAGCAGTTCCTTCCCTTGTTCCCTGGTGATGCAACGCAGGGACACATCATTCAGTCGTTTTCGGTAGAGCTCTCCATCCATGATGTAGTACGCTGTGGCTTGCCGTGCCACACGCTCTGCCTCCTCCTCCTTCTCCGGCAAGGTCCCTTGCGTTAAGTAGCTCCTGAGCTCTGTTATCCAGCACCCCTCCTGAGGCTCCATCGTCAGGAGCAGGCATGCTCCTGAGGTCGGGCCACAGGCTGGGGCTCCCGAGGCAGGTGGCTGAGGAAGCTCCACCCGAGGCTGTGCTGCGCTCGACAATGATGGCAGGGCCGAGGTCTTGAAGAGCCGCTCCTCGAAGACGCCCGGCTCCTGGGGCAACCGCTTGGAGGCTCGTTTGGCGATGTCGTCGGCCTCTTGATTAGTGCCGCGGGGCACATGCTGTAGCTCCAACCCCCAGAACTGCTTCTCCATCCTGCGGACCTCCGCAAGGTAGGCCTCCATGTGCTCATCTCTTGGCTCGTATACCTTGTTGGAGAAATTGACGAGGAGCTGCGAGTCACCCTTCATAGTAAGGCGTTTTACCCCTAGGGCAGCCGCGGCCTTCAAGCCTGCTATCAGGCCTTCATACTCCGCTATGTTGTTGGAGACCTTCTCGCCTTGCTGGAAACAGAGCTGCACGGCATAATAGAGCTTGTCCTGAGTGGGAGATATGAGCACAGCCCCAGCCCCAGCGCCCTGCCTGGAGAACGCTCCGTCGAAGTACATGACCCAGCCTTCTGGCGCCTTGCTTCCTGGGGAAAGGGATCGATCCTCGCCGACCCTGAGGCCCGGTGCCTCCGTCCATTCGGCCACGAAATCTGCCAGCGCGGCCCCCTTGATGACTCTGGTCGTGCTGAATTCGAGCTGGAATGCTTGCAGTTTAATGTTCCACTCGGCGACCCTTCCGGCTGAGTTAGGGCTCCTGAGCACCCTTTCCAAGGGGTATGTTGAGACAACCTTGACCGGATGACCCTGGAAGTAGTGCTGCAGCTTGCGTGAAGCCACCAGCAGCGTGAGGAGGAGCTTCTGCAGCATGGGGTATCGTGCCCTCGCATCCCGTAACACCGTGCTGACGAAGTACACCGGGTTCTCGACGAGGCTTGGGGCGTCGGTGCTGGTGGTGTCCTCCGGAAGCCGTGGTGCCTCCTGAGGTGGTGGAGCCTCCAGAAGCTGGTTGCCTGGAGGAAGGGCCTCTCCCGCCCCTGGTGCGCTCTGTTGTGGCGGCTGATCTTCCTCAGTCATGGTAGTGACTTCTGCGAGTCCCTTTTGATCCAGCTTTGCCTTGGCACGAGTGGCTGCCGTGGTCTTGGTCCGACGCTCCTCCCTAACTGCCACCAGGGCTGCGCTAGCGGAGTAGGGAGTGGCGGCGAGGTAGAGTACCAAGGGCTCTTGAGGGCGCGGGGCCCCATCACTGGAGGGCTGGTCAGGTATCTCTTGAGATCTTGGAACGCCTTGTCGGCCTCTTCAGTCCATTCAAAGGGCCCCTTTTTCTTCATCAGCTGGAAGAAAGGCAGCGCCCGCTCGCCCAATCGGGAGATGAAGTGCCCCAGCACCGTCACACATCCCGTGAGCTTCTGCATTTCTCTGAGGGTCTTTGGTGGGCTCATGTCCTCGACTGCCTTGACCTTTTTTGGGTTGGCCTCGATGCCCTGGTGGGACACGAGGAAGCCCAAAAGCTTGCCCGAGGGGACTCCAAACACAAACTTCTCCGGGTTGAGCTGCAGGCTCACTGTGTTGAGGCTCGCGAAGGTTTCCTCCAGGTCTTGTATCAGGGTCTTGGCCTCGCGAGTCTTCACTACGATGTCGTTGACGTAAGCCTATACATTCTTCTCAAGCTGTGGGCCCAAGGTGATGTGCATGAGCCGCTGAAAGGTTGCCCCCGCATTGCGCAGTCCGAACGGCATGCATGTATAGCAGTACACCCCGCATGGGGTCAGGAAGGCCGTCTTGTCCACGTCTTCCACAGCCATCTTGATCTGGTGATACCCGGAGAAGGCATCCAAGAAGCATAACAGGTCACATTCAGCGGTGGAATCGACGATCTGATCAATGCGAGGGAGCGGGAACGGATCTTGCGGGCATGCTTTGTTGAGGTTGGTGAAGTCGACACACATGCGCTCCTTCCCTCCCTTCTTTGGCACAACCACAGGGTTGGCCAACCAATCTAGGTATCGGACCTCGCGAATAACCCCCGCAGCTTCTAGCTCGGGTCTCCTGGACGATGAAGGCCTGCTTTTCAGTGGACTGCCTCCTCGCCTTCTGCTTCACGGGGCGCACGTTGGGACACACGTTGAGGTGGTGCTCGATTACGCCCCGTGGGATCCCTGCCAATTGATCGGGCTCCCAGGCGAACACCTTCTTGTTTGCACGCAGGAACTTGACCAGGGCTTCCTCCTGCTCGGGCTCGAGGTTGGCGCCTATGGTGAAAGTGGCATTGGTGGACCCGTCCTCGTCGACAGGTACCTGCTTGGTCTCTGCTTTGTCTTGGGTGAACAACTGCTTCTTCTTGGTCGGCGCAGCCCCCTTGGGCTTGGGGGTTTCTGCGTCGGCGGGCCGTGCCGCCACCGCCGTCTTGAGGGCGAGCTTGAGTACTCGCAGCGCACCTTCGGTGTCCCCGGGCACGGTGAGGACGCTGTTGCTCCCGGGCATCTTCATGAGGTTGTAACCCGGGTGAGTCGCGGCCATGAATTTGGCCAATGCTGGATAGCCGAGGATGGCATTGTAGGGGAGGCCGATGGGGGCGATGTCGAAGTCGACCAGCTCCGTGCGGAAATTGTCGTAGGTGCCGAAAGTTACCGGGAGCCGGATCTGTCCCAAGGGGCTGGACGACCTGCCTCCGACACCCAAGAAAGGCCGGCCGGGCTACAGCCGCTCCCGGGGTATGCGGAGGAGGTCGAAGGCCTCAACTGAGAGCACGCTGAGGCCCACGCCACCGTCGACGAGAGTCCTGGTGACAGCCACCTGGCAGATGGTGGGCGTGCAGAGCATGGGGAGCGCGCCCGAGCAGGCCGAGTTGGAGGGGTGGTCCTCAGAGTCGAAGGTCAGCCCGGCCGATGGCTCCGTCCGGCCCGGGGGAGCCCCCTACCTCGTGGAGGTGGCGCCGACCTCGCGGACGAATGGCTTGACATGGCGGCCGGAGGGCGGCGCCTGCGAGCCGCCCAGGAGGGCCGCGACGACCGAGGGAGCCGGTGCGACGGGGTGGGTGAGGAAGAAGCTGTGTGGCTCCTCCCAGAGGTCACGGGGAATGCTGGGACGATGCTTGCTGCCCGTTCCCCGCCGGGCCGGTGGTGGTGTTGACGGCAGGTGACAGGGAACAACGAGGGCACCCGCCGACGGGAGCCGTCTGCGCAACGTGAGAAGCGAGGGCGGCTCGGCGCTTGGCGCGAGCTCGACGAGCATCAGACATGGATGCGGCGATCGGAGAAGAACAAGACGATGGAAGGCAAATTCCAGTGCACCCCTACCTGGCGCGCCAAATGTCGGATTTCGGGTTCCGGCAGACCCTTGAGGTTCGAACACTGGGGTGCGCGCGGAGATTCAACCCTCTGCCTGCCTGTTCCTCGCCGAATCGCTAGGGTCTAAACTACCAAACATAGCAGCACAAGAGACACAAGATTTATACTGGTTCAGGCCACCGTTGTGGTGTAATACCCTACTCCAGTGTGTGGTGTGGTGGATTGCCTCTTGGGCTGATGATGAACAATACAAGGAAGAACAGCCTCGCGAGGGTCTGCTCTTGGCTGGTGCGATGAACTGCTAGGAGGAGTTCAGTCACCCTATCTACTGGTTTCTTGGTAAGGATCAAGATTGCCTCTACCCTGGGGGTGGCTAGTCCTATTTATGGGCGAAGGCCCTGGGCCTCTCCCCAAATATTGAGCGGGAAGGGCGCCAACAATTGGCCATTTTGAAGGGGAACAACGGTCACACTTGTCCTGACTAAAGTTGGTCCTCGCGTGTCAAAGGCTCTGGTGGTGACGCCGGCTTGGGCTCCACAATGACTTCCTTCCTGCCGTTGGGCTGGTCTTGGTCTTGTTGCACCGAAATGGGTGCCTTTGCTTGATGCTCTCGCCTGCGCTTGCTCCCTTTGCACCAAAGAGGAAAGGAGGACACTGCACGGGCTGGCGCCCGACTGGCGCCCTTGGTCGTCATGGCTTGCGTCACAGGCACCTCGCAAGGTACCCCGCCTTGAACTCTCCGCCTCCTCATGAGCCAGCCTGACGAGGCCGCGCCTGAGGAAGCTCCTTGTCGTACGCTCTACGAGGCTTGGCCTCTCATGAGGGTCTTGAGCTTGTGTTGATGAAGATGGGCTGCGTTGGGCCTCCTTTGAGCCACGCCGCAGGCCGCAGGCAGGCAAGTCTGGGGACCCCCATTCCCAGAACGCCGACACTCCCCACTCGCTCTCCCCCATCCCCGTTGGATCTAGATCGGGAGCCCAATCCCCTTCTCCCTCTCTTGGTGCCCGACGCCGTCGCCCGTCACCGCCAGTGGACCGCGTCGGTGCCCGGAGCTCCCCCGCCGGCCTGCTTCCTCCTCCCCATCGGCCTGCTCCCACGTCGCCCGTCGTCCCCGTCCTCCTCCACAACGGACCTCCCCGAACTTCCCTGCGCCCATTGCCCCGATCCCTACACTCCTGGTGAGGACACCAGTCCTCCTCTCTCCCTCGCTCCGCGACCACGCCTCGCGCGCTCTGGCCTCGCGCTCACCGCGGTCGGGCCGCGCCCTGGCCATGCGCCGCGCCGTCCGGCCGTGCCCGTCGCCTAGCGGTCACCGCGCCACCGCCGCCCGCACCCTGCATCCACGGCCACCTGCACACGCCTCGCCCGCCCCTGCTCACTACCCCGCACGGCCTCGACGCTGCCATCTCCGGCGTCCGTGTGCCCGCTCTGCATCGGCGCCCCTCCGCGCCCACAGACCCCTTCCCTTGTCGTCCCGGAGGCCGTCGGCGCCTCGCTGCTCCTCTGCCGCCCGGCGCCCGGTGCCGGTGCTCGCTCCCGCATCGGTGCCCGTTCGGGCTGGGCGCCAGCGCCCCTGTGCCCACATGCCCGCAACCGTGCCCGTTCGGGCGACAACTGTCGCCCCAGCGCCCAAAACCCGTTAAGGCCACCTGTGCTTATGACTGGGGGCCTCACCCCACAGAACGTTTCCAAAAAAGGGGATTTAAAAAAAGAATAATAAATAAATAAATAATAAATAAAATTAAACTTAATTAATTAATTAATTAACTAAATTAGTTAAGTTAATTAATCCTAGTTAATTAATCCGTTAGTTTAATTAAAAGAGTAGTTTGTTTAGCCTAAACCCTAATTAAGTCTAAACAGTGTATGACAGGTGGGTCCCACTGGACCCATTGGTCAGGTTGACCAGTCAACTCTGTTGACTGCTGACGTTAGCATGACATCATGCTGATGTCATTAATCCATTTTCGAATTAATTTAAATAATTAATTAAATTCTGAAAATTAATGAAATCTTTAGAAAATCATATCTTTTAATCCGTAACTCGGATTAAATTATTTTCAACATGAAAGTTACTCAGAACGACGAGACGAATCTGGATACGCAGCCCGTTCGTCCGCCACACATCCCTATCATAGCAAATATGCAACTTTCCCCCTCCGGTTCATTTGTCCGAAAACGCGAAACACCGGGAATACTTTCCCGGATGTTTTCCCCCTTCGTCGGTATCACCTACTACCGCGATTGGGCACACCTAGCATTGTTACTTGTCATGTCATGCATCGATATGCATCTGTTTGCATGGTATTCATTGTTTCTTCCCCCTCTTCTCTCCGGTAGATTACGAGACCGACGCTGCTCCTGCCCAGTTCGACTACGGAGTTCACGACCCCTCCTTCTCGCCAGAGCAACCAGGCAAGCCCCCCCCCTTGATCACTAGATATCGCCTATTCTCCTTGATATTGCTTGCATTAGAGTAGTGTAGCATGTTACTGCTTTCCATTAATCCTATTCTGATGCATAGCCTGACATTATTGCTACATCTGTTGATACCTTACCTGCAATCCTAATACTTAGTATAGGATGCTAGTTTATCATCTGTGGCCCTACATTCTTGTCGATCTACCTTGCTATACTATCGGGCCATGATCACTTGGGAGGTGATCACGGGTATATACTATACATATATACATATTATAGATGGTGACTAAAGTCAGGTTGGCTCGAAGAGTACCCGCGAGTGATTCACGGATTGGGGGCTGAAAGGACCTTTGTCCCAACGGCCCTCTGTGAGGATCTTTGTGGCGGAGCGATAGGGCAGGTTGAGACCGCTTAGGAGAGAGGTGGGCCTGGCCCTGTTCGGCGTTCGCGGATACCTAACACGCTTAACGAGATCTTGGTATTTGATCTGAGTCTGGCTACTGGCCTATACGCACTAACCAACTACGCGGGAAAAGTTATGGGCACTCGGCGTCGTGGTATCAGCCGAAGCCTTCGTGACGTTAGCAACTGAGCGGCGCGCGCCAGATTGGAACGTAAGCCTGTTCTTGTATTAAGGGGGCTAGTTCTGCTTCCGGCCACGTACGCAACGTGCATGTGTGCTAAGGGCGATGGGCCCAGACCCCTACGCGCATAGGATTTAGACCGACGTGCTGACCTCTCTTTTGTGCCTAGGTGGGGCTGCGATGTGTTGATCTTTCGAGGCCGGGCATGACCCAGGAAAGTGTGTCCGGCCAAATGGGATCGAGCGTGTTGGGTTATGTGGTGCACCCCTGCAGGGAAGTTAATCTATTCGAATAGCCGTGATCTTCGGTAACAGGACGACTTGGAGTTGTACCTTGACCTTATGACAAGTAGAACCGGATACTTAATAAAACACACCCTTCCAAGTGCCAGATACAACCCTGTGATCGCTCTCTAACAAGGCGACGAGGAGGGGATTGCCGGGTAGGATTATGCTATGCGTTGCTACTTGGAGGACTTCAGTCTACTCTCTTCTACATGCTGCAAGACGGAGGCTGCCAGAAGCGTAGTCTTTGATAGGACTAACTATCCCCCTCTTATTCTGGCATTCTGCAGTTCAGTCCACTGATATGGCCTCCTTACACATATACCCATGCATATGTAGTGTAGCTCCTTGCTTGCGAGTACTTTGGATGAGTACTCATGGTTGCTTTGCTCCCTCTTTTCCCCCGTTTTCCTCTTCTTCTCGGATGCCGCAACCAGACGTTGGAGCCCAGGAGCCAGACGCCACCGTCGACGACTACTACTACACTAGAGGTGCCTACTACTACGTGCAGGCTGCTGACGATGACCAGGAGTAGTTTAGGAGGATCCCAGGCAGGAGGCCTACGCCTCTTTCGATCTGTATCCCACTTTGTGCTAGCCTTCTTAAGGCAAACTTGTTTAAACTTATGTCTGTACTCAGATATTGTTGCTTCTGCTGACTCGTCTATGATCGAGCACTCGTATTCGAGCCCTTGAGGCCCCTGGCTTGTATTATGATGCTTGTATGACTTATTTATGTTTTTAGAGTTGTGTTGTGATATCTTCCCGTGAGTCCCTAATCGTGATCATACACGTTTGCGTGCATGATTAGTGTACGATTGAATCGGGGGCGTCACAGCTTGCCGGCCTGCTTAAAGACCCAACAACTACGGTTGGTATGGTTCGCAGGTTTAGTGGGGGTGCCATGGATCTGGCAGTTCCTGTCTAATATTTTGTCTAGGCTTCATGGACCATCTTTGTTGCTTTTAAAAGGTTTCTTCCGTTGCCCGGGTCTGGAGCCACTGAATCCGGCGTTTACTGCTGTATCATCTGGGCTTCCAGCATTGTTTCGATGTTTGTTTTTGTTATGTCATGGATTTCCATTGCCATCCCTGACTTCGGATGTGCCGGGCTCGCTGGTGCTGCTGTGGGCTAACCAGCTGTCCTTGCCCGCGTAAAAGCGGGTCATGAGCGCGGTTAGGGCTGCCATTGTCCTTGGCTTTTCTTGGCCAAGGTGTCCATTCGTCCCGGACACTATGTTTGAAAGTTGCTAAGGCTTCGACATCCGGACAATCGACAATTTGGTTCTTCTTTGTGAGAAACCGGTTCCAAAGCTTACGGGCTGATTCCCCGGGTTGCTGGATTATGTGACTTAGATCATCAGCGTCCGGGGGCCGGACATAAGTCCCTTGAAAATTGGCCCCAAAAGCGTCCTCAAGCTCTTCCTAACTTCCAATGGAATTTTCTGGGAGGCTTTTCAGCCAGTGCCTGGCTGGTCCTTTCAGTTTGAGGGGTAAGTATTTGATGGTGTTGAGATCATCTCTGCGGGCCATGTGGATGTGGAGAATAAAGTCTTCTATCCAGACTGTAGGATCCGTCATTCCATCCTATGCTTCGATGTTCACGGGTTTAAACCCCTCTGGAAATTTATGATCTAGCACCTCATCGGTGAAGCACAGGGGGTGCGCAGCACCCATGTATTTGACTGTGTCGTGACGTGGGTTTGATGGTTGTGGCGTTCGGTATCGATTCCAAACTGCTATATGGCTGGCATATTTGGCTTGATAGCCATGATCCCGTGTGGGAGCACGGTCCCTAGATCCGTAGATGGATCTGGCTTTACTGGCCTTTTTGTCCAGGTCCTCACATAGATCGTGTTTCTGGTCCTGGGCCGCAACCTCCCTTCCTTTATGGGGGGGTGCGGGCTTGTGTACGGCATTGCTGGCCGCTCTGCCTCGACCATGGGGTGGCTGGTCTGGCTTGTCGGCCGTATTATTTTTCGGCGGTATAGGCGCAATAGCCTCGTCATCGAATTCGGGTAGTAGTTTACGCGTAGGATAGCCCCTTGTTTGGTGATTGCAGCCATATTTTTCCTCAACGTCTAGTACTTCGTTCCATCTGTTATTGAGCGTATCCTGAGCGGCTTTAAGCCGCTACTTCTGCTTCTTTAGGCTCCTTGCGGTGGCGATAAGCCTTTGATGGAGGCGTTTTGTTCTAAGGGTTCTTCTGGGATGACGAATTCGTCGTCGCCCAGGCTGATCTCCTCTTCGGAGACAGGTTGGTAATTGCTATCTTCGGCATCGCTGCGGTCAGACAACATTGCCGGACTGTGCTCGCCGTCCTCTCGCTCGTCCTGCTCCAATGCTGGGTCTGCGTGGTCCTCAGTTTGGTTCGGATTGTCATTGTTGTCCATGAAAATGTTGCTGTTTTTCCTTTTGCCAGATCGAGGTCGGCGCTTCTGATGCTGTCGCTTGGGAGGTTCATCGACAGGCATACCATTATCGCCGTCGGCCTCCTTCTCTTTAGGTGTGTCCACCATGTATATATCGTATGAGGATGTAGCCGTCCATCGCCCTATGGGTGGTTGTTTTTGTGCCTGCTCCTCTCTGGCATCGTCGTCCATACCGTCGATGTCCTCGGAGCCGTAATCGAGCGTGTCGGTTAAGTCTTCGACAGTGGCAATGAAGTGGGCGGTGGGTGGGAAGCGAAACTCTCTGTCGCCAGATTCCCATTCAAGCCGAACATAGTTCGGCTGAGATTCTCCTGATAAGGAGAGGGCTCTTAATGAGTTCAGCACATCGCCAAAAGGAGAGTGCTGGAAGATGTCCGCGGAGCTAAACTCAATGATCGGCGCCCGATTAGATTCGATGGGCATGGACGCACGCGGTTCGGAACCTATAGCCGGAGACGAATCCGAGGTTCCGATGACGCAGGGCCCACTTGAGGTTGGATCTTTGTGCAGCTCCATCGCCATTGAGTCTGCGGCTTCCGTGCCAGGGTTGAGCATCCTGTCCCCGGATGGCGCGATCTGCTCCGGATCTAGGGCCAGAGGGGTTGTTGGTGCTATCTCCTGAGCAAAGTCCGATGACAGATTTAGGTCATGTTCATCATGGTGACAAGGAGCGTCCATCATGGGCTCGAATCCGTCGAATATCAAGTCTCCGCGGATGTCGGCCACGTAATTCAAGCTTCCAAATCTGACCTGATGGCCAGGGCATAGCATCCGATCTGCTCCAGATGGCCAAGCGAGTTGGCCCGCAGTGCGAAGCCGCCAAATACGAAGATCTATCCGGGGAGGAAAATCTCCCCCGGGACTGCATTGTTGCAGATGATTAAAGGAGCCATCGAACATTTTGGTGACGATGCAGGGGAACTCTCAATGAAAGCACCAATGTTGGTGTCAAAACCGGTGGATCTCGGCTAGGGGGTCCCGAACTGTGCGTCTAAGGTCGATGGTAACAGGAGATGGGGGGCACGATGTTTACCCAGGTTCGGTCCCTCTCTATGGAGGTAATACCCTAATTCTTGCTTGATTGATCTTGATGAATATGACTATTACAAGAGTTGATCTACCACGAGATCGTAATGGCTAAACCCTAGAAGTCTAGCCTATGGGATTATGATTGTGTCCTATGGACTAAACCCTCCGGTTTATATAGACACTGGGGGGGGGGCTAGGGTTGTACAAAGTCGGTTATAGAGAAAGGAATCTATATATCCGAATCACCAAGCTTGCCTTCCACGCAAAGGAGAGTCCCATCCGGACATGGGAAGAAGTCTTCTGTCTTGTACCTTCATAGCCCAACAGTCCGGCCCAAGTATATAGTCTAGCCGTCCGAGGACCCCTTAATCCAGGACTCCCTCACCCGCAGCCCCCTAAACAAACCCTAGGCCATTGCACTACTGCAGGATGCTGCTAACGCGACACTATGATCAGAGACCCTTTGACGAAACTGTGTGCGGTGCATCAATCGCAAACGGGGATGTAAAAAACGTCAAAAAAGATGCAAAACGTTTGCGATGGCGGAGACATCAAACACGGTTCAGATTTTAGTTACGTGTACGATGCGGGGCATACGGTTCAGTTCAATGAACTGTTTGTGATGAGGCAGAACAACAGAAACGGGCAGCCAGATGAACGCGTGTGCGATATATGGCATACAGTTCACTCTGAGAAACTGTTTGTGATGAGGCGGAACAACAGAAACGGGCAGGCAGATGAAGGTGTGTGCGATATACGGCATATAGTTCACTCGGATGAACTCTTCGTGATTAGGCGGAACAAAAGAAACGGTCAGCTAGACCAAAGTGTGTGCGATAGAGGGCAAACGGTTCACTCGGCTGAACTATTTGCTTTAAGCCAAGAGAATAGAAACGGTTCTATTTAATAAGATGTGTGTGTTAGGCGCAAACAGGTCTGTAATCAATCATGTGTGCAAAGACCGATAATAACACAGACGATTGCTGCTAATAAGACGTGTGGGTTGTGCGATGGGATTGCATACAGAACAACGACATAACCAAATTATCAGGACATGGTTGCATAACCAAATTAAACATCCAATTGCATAGGTGGCTACTACAAACATTACATTTGCACACACCAAAGTAAACTAATACATGCATAATTACATAGGTGGCTACTACAGACATTTCCACACACCAAAATAAACTATATATTACATGCATAATTACCTAGGATAAACGATCATCTGATCATCATCTACTTCTTGTGATGCTTGCCGCTACTGCTCTTCTTGTGACTCGATCCGGCCTCATTGATTTCGGTAACGAGGCACTTCCTCATGTCAACGATCCGCCTGTGCATCTCGTAGCATGTGTACACGCTCTTGGCCGTGAACCTGAGGTGAGGTTCATCCAGTTGCCGTGTCTAGGCCCTGTGCCAAGATACGGGATGTGTTTTGTTGGCATCCTGCTTCATCTTTTCGTAGTAGGGGTCGATGATGGCCGAGGCGAGTTCAACCAGGGAGTCCTTCTTGGTGCTGCCCCAGACCCTATAGTGGTCACGGATTTTGACAAGGTTCTTGCAGGCTAATCCCGTAACTGTAAGTGCATCTAGTGCGCCTTAGTGATTTTGGTGTATTGAAGACTTGTAGGTTAAGGGACTAATGTGTTTGTGAGTGTACATAGATTCTATAAGTCTATGAGGAGTTTGATATTTACGATGAAAGTTGACCCCTAAAAATGAATGTCTTCACCTGAAGACTTTGGTTTTCTTGAAGACTTTGAAAATGAGGAAATTGGTGTGACCTTGAAGACTTCGATATTGGTGCGAGGATTATGAAGCGTGAAGACTTTTGTTTTCGTAGTTTCATTATCTCTTTCTTGAGTCATAGGAAACATCGTACTGTTAAAGGGGGTCGAGGTAAAACTAAGGAAAAGTTTCCAAGAGATGCTCATCTCAAAATCCTACACCTACCCAATCCTTTCGAGTGAAACCATTGGAAATCTCATATAGTTCAGTCAATTTCTTTAGTGATAGAGACGAAGATCTTCATTCTTTGAGGAATTTGTTCTGACTAAGGAGTTAGGAATACGCCAGTGCGGATTGCCTACAAGTGAGGAACATGATAGCCCTGAGGAATTTGAGAGCTCAAATTTTTGACCATTGTTGTGCTACGCGCCAGCTGTGCCAAAATATCCTGCCCACCTAACGGTCATATCATTGAAGTGCATTTATGTCTTATCATGTCAGGCTACTTCTAGGCTATAAATAGCTGCCCCTCTACAACCACTAGTTTGTTGGATGCTCCGAGAGAAACTGACACTTGTCATTGAGAGCATCCCAACCTCCAAGGACTTTGAGCGAAAATCATCAGTGAGGAAAAACCCAAACACCTACAAACCCAAAGTGATTGAGCATCACTGAAGAGATTGTTCCTTTGTGGAACCAACGCTTGTTACCTTTGAGGATTGTGCATCCTCCAAACGGTTAGGCGTCATGGTCTAGAGCATCCAAGAGGAATTGTGGATCACCGAGTGACCAAGTCTGTGAAGGTTTGGAAGTCACCTGAAGACTTACCATGAGTGATTGTGCGAGGTCTGTGTGATCTTAGCTCAAGGAGAATACAGTGAGGACTGTGTGTCCGGGACTGTGTGTCCTCAGGTTTAAATACCTAGTGATGGAGTCATGTACCTAGGGTAGGGTCACAGACCTGATCTAAGTACCCTGCCCGAGGACATCCTTAGAAGAGATCACCTTCCAGTCGACCTACGAGGGACTCACTCGACTGACTTGAAGGACTCGACCACGAAGACTCACTCGACCACCAGAAGGTCAAGAGGCACTTTGCACTGCAACGGTCTATAATTAAGTAGACTTTATGATAGTAAAGACACTTTATGTGGGGCGTTACCAGTAACGCCCCGGACTTAACGCACCTTAAACCCTCTCCTACGTGGGCTGGCTGGGGTCCTGGCGCACTCTATATAAGCCACCCCCCTCCACAGGTAGAAGGGTTCGGCACCTTGTAATCCATATACACATAATCCACTCGACCGCCTCCGGGCTCCGAGACGTAGGGCTTTTACTTCCTCCGAGAAGGGCCTGAACTCGTACATCTCTTGTGTTTACAACCTCTCCATAGCTAGGACCTTGCCTCTCCATACCTACCCCCACTCTACTATCAGACTTAGATCCACGACAGTTGGCGCCCACCGTGGGGCAGGTGTTTTAGCGATTTTGTGGAGAAGTTGCGATTCTTCCGAGTACTTTCATCATGGTGGCTGCTGGAGTTTTGGTTGAGGGTCGAGAGATCCGTCTCGGTGCTCTCACCTTCGTCGCCGACGACTCCGCCTGGCTCCAGGAGGCTCCTCTCGACGTCGATGCGCTCCCCGCCCGCGGTGCGACGCATTTTCGCGCATGTGTCCGCGGTGTTCTGCTGCGGCAACCGTCGACCCCGTATCGGTCGACTCCCCCATCGGCCACCCTCCCGGTCTCCCGCCAGCGCAAGCGCTCGGGCCGGTCGAGGCTTCAGCGGTGGGTGAGGCACGCGGTGGCTCGCCAGACGGCCACCACCCAAGTTGCGGCAATCGAGCCCGACGAATCTCTTTACGGCCTGTTCGATCTGTCGACTGGCTCCGTAGAGACTGCATCCGAGTGCGATAGCAGTGATCCAGCGGCGGAAATCCTGATGGTCGACGGGCCCCGCAGTCCCCCTGGCTTCGCCCGTGATGGTGGGGCAGGCGACGGAGGCGACCCCGCACGAGACCACGAAGAGTACCAGCCCGAGCCACTCGACTCTCTGCAAAGAGAGGAACTTCGCCGCAGGAACGTGGATGCCCTGCATACTCCCATCGCAGGAGAAACCCCCGAGGCTCGCGCCTTGGAGGAGGCATGTTTGGCCAATTTGGCCGAACGCACTCGCCTGGAGAATCTTCAGCGAGCACTCGACGAGAGCGCGCGGCAACGAGTTCCCGACACCAGTCGACGTCAACTCTTCCCGCCGACTCAGGTATATCGAACCCCAATCCAGAATTTAGCAGCTGCGACCCGTATTGCAGAGTCCATCCAGCCCTCTCAGTCGGAAGCTGGTAGAGGCTTGATGCAGATCAGGGATCTGCTCCGGGCAGCAGGTGATCAGAATTCGGCCGTGTCGCAGTCACGCAACAGAATTCACAGTCGATCCGTCGCTGCGAATACGGTTCAGTCGGCTCACAGCCCCAGATCGCCTCCGCGGCGTGAAGGGCGCGAGAATCGGCGAGACCAATATGGAGACCGACACGACCGAGATGATAGGCGTCGAGTGCCCAATTCCCCTCCGAGGGGTGGGTCTTACGCTCCTCGGCAGCAAGATGACAGACGTCAGCTCAGTGCGGGGCGAAGAGTTCCAGTCGACCCTAGAGAACCAGGCTTCGATGCGCGATCCATTATCATGCAAGGCTTGGTCGACCGGAACAGAGCCCATCGAGGTGGACTCGACAGAGATGCGCCCACGAGCAGTCGAGTGCATGTTTCTGGTCCGGATTGTTTCAGCAGAGCTATCAGAGCCGCAATGATCCCTCCCAATTTCAGGTTGGCAACAGGAGTCAGCAAGTTCACTGGTGAGTCTAAGCCTGAAACTTGGCTTGAGGACTACCGAGTGGCGGTTCAGATTGGTGGTGGGAATGACGAGGTGGCCATGAAACATCTGCCCCTCATGTTGGAAGGTTCTGCCAGAGCATGGTTGACTCAGTTACCTCCTAGCAGCATTTACACTTGGGAAGATCTGTCCTGAGTGTTCGTCAGAATGTTTGAAGGAACTTGCAAGCGACCGGCTGGATTGACGGAGCTGCAAGTCTGCGTGTAGAAGACCAATGAGACTCTCAGGGAGTATATTCAGAGATGGATCACTTTGCACCATACAGTGGAGAATGTGTCTGATCATCAGGCAGTCTGCGCCTTCAAGGATGGTGTCAAGAACAGAGAATTGAGTTTGAAATTTGGTCGAACCGGAGACATGACCTTGAGTCGGATGATGGAAATTGCTACCAAGTATGCCAACGGCGAAGAAGAAGACCGACTCCGAAGCGGCAAGCACAAGCCGAGTCAGTCGAAGAAGGGAAACACCAATCGGAAACAGAAGCGGAAGGCTGAACCGGCAGCTCCTGGAGAGGCTCTGGCCGTGACTCAGGGAAAGTTTAAAGAGAAACCAAAAGGATCTTGGAACCCTAAGAAGGTAAAGGATAAAGAAGGGAACGACGTGATGGATATGCCGTGCCACATCCACACGAAGAAAGACGAAGAGGTGAATATCATTTACCCAAAGCATACCACTCGCCAATGTCGACTCCTGATCCAGCAGTTTCAAGGAAAACAGTCCAAAGACAAGGAAAAGGAGTCGGACAAGGCCAAAGACAAGGAAAAGGAGGACAGTGAGGAAGGATATCCGCATGTCAACTCCACTCTGATGATCTTTGTAGATGTGGAAAGCAAGAGTCGATTGAAAGTCATTAACCGTGAGGTGAAAATGGTTACCCCAGCAAAAGCAAATTATCTGAGATGGTCCCAAACACCCATCACATTCGACCAATCTGATCACCCGACTCATATTGCCACCCCTGGGAGGCAAGCTTTGGTGGTCGATCCAGTTGTCGAAGGCACTCGACTGACAAAAGTGCTGATGGACGGTGGTAGTGGGCTGAATTTGTTGTATGCAGACACACTGAAAGGAATGGGCATTCCGATGTCCCGACTAAGCACCAGTAACATGAGCTTTCATGGAGTTATACCAGGGAAGAAAGCCGAGTCACTCGGCCAAATAGCTCTGGACGTGGTGTTTGGTGATTTGAAACATTTTCGCAAAGAGAAGTTGACGTTTGAGGTCGTGGATTTTCAGAGTGCATATCACGCCATTTTGGGGAGACCAGCTTATGCACGGTTCATGGCTCGACCATGTTACGTGTACCTCAAATTGAAGATGCCCGGCCCCAAAGGAGTGATCACTGTCACCGCTGATCGGAAAAAGGCAGAAGAGTGCTTTCAGAAGGGCTCAAAGATTGCTGATTCCCAGGTGACAGCGGTCGAGTTTGAAGAATACAAGCAAAACGCAGATCCAAGTGATTTGCTGCGATCCAAGAAACCCACCACAGAATCTGCATTTCAGTCGTCCGGTGAGACGAAGCCTGTTCACATTCACCCGACCGACCCCGATGCAGCTCCGAACCACATCTCCACAACACTCGACCCGAAATAGGAAGAAGCGCTCATCCAGTTCCTCCGTGAGAACTGGGACATTTTTGCATGGAAGCCCGCTGACATGCCAGGTGTTCCTAGGGGACTGGCCGAGCATCGCCTAAGAGTCGACTCATCAGCAAAACCAGTCAAAGAGCATCTTCGGCGGTCCGCCGTCCAGAAGAGAAAAGCCATTGGTGAGGAAGTGGCTCGACTGTTGGCGGCAGGATTTATCCGAGAGATATACCACTCCGAGTGGCTCGCTAATGTCGTCATGGTTCCTAAGAAGGACAAATCGCTCCGAATGTGCATTGATTTCAAGCACATCAACCGGGCCTGCCCGAAAGATCATTTTCCTCTCCCTCGCATAGATCAAAATGTTGACTCGACTGCGGGATGCGAGAGATTGTCTTTTCTAGACGCCTACTCCGGGTATCACCAGATCCGTCTGTACGGACCCGACGAGGTAAAAACAGCTTTCATCACTCCATTCGGGTGCTTCTGCTATATCACCATGCCATTCGGCCTCAAGAATGCCGGAGCCACATTTATGCGAATGATTCAGAAGTGTCTACTCACTCAAATCAGTCGGAATGTGGAAGCGTATATGGATGATATCGTCATCAAGTCACGAAAAGGTTCCGACCTGCTCGCTGACCTCGCCGAAACATTTGCCAACCTCAGAAGGTATGATATCAAGCTCAATCCATCAAAGTGCACATTCGGAGTTCCTGGTGGCAAGTTACTCGGTTTTCTCGTTTCCGAGCGAGGGATCGACGCTAATCCAGAGAAGATCGACACTATTCTCCGAATGAAACGCCCTGTGCGAGTGCACGATGTCCAGAAGCTTACTGGATGCTTGGCCGCATTAAGTCGATTCATCTCACGACTCGGTGAAAAGGCATTGCCTCTTTACCGACTGATGAAGAAGGCAGACAAGTTCGAGTGGACTCCAGAAGCTGATGCAACGTTTGCCGAGCTAAAAGCTCTGCTCTCCACCCAGCCGGTGCTTGCTGCCCCAATCAGCAAAGAGCCTCTGTTGCTTTATATCGCAGCCACAGGACAAGTCGTCAGTACTGTGCTTACGGTCGAGCGGGAAGAAGAAGGAAAAGCTCTCAAAGTTCAGCGCCCAGCGTATTATTTGTCTGAAGTCTTGACTCCATCCAAGCAGAGATATCCTCATTATCAGAAGCTTGTGTATGGAATATACATGACCACAAAGAAGGTTGCTCATTATTTCTCTGATCATTCCATCACAGTCGTCAGCGACGCTCCACTATCAGAGATTTTGCACAACAGAGATGCAACTGGTCGAGTGGCGAAATGGGCGATTGAACTTCTTCCCCTTGATATCAAGTTTGAGGCAAAGAAAGCCATTAAGTCCCAGGCAATAGCAGATTTCCTCGCCGAGTGGATTGAACAGCAGCAGCCGACTGAAGTTCACTCGGAGCATTGGACCATGTTTTTTGATGGCTCTAAGATGTTGAATGGTTCCGGTGCTGGGGTTGTCCTGGTTTCCCCCAGAGGAGATAAGCTCAGATATGTGCTCCAGATTCACTTTGATTCCTCCAACAATGAGGCAGAGTATGAGGCCCTCTTATACGGATTGCGCTTGGCCATTTCACTCGGCGTCCGTCGCCTGATGGTCTATGGCGACTCAGATTTAGTGGTCAACCAAGTGATGAAGGAGTGGGACGTGAGAAGCCCAACCATGACTGGATACTGCAGTGTGGTGAGGAAGCTGGAAAAGAAGTTCGAGGGGTTGGAGCTTCATCATATACCCCGACTGAAAAATCAAGCAGCTGATGATCTAGCAAAGATAGGTTCCAAGAGAGAGGCCATTCCGAGTGGTGTGTTCTTGGAGCATATACACACTCCGCCAGTCAAAGAAGACCCTTTCACCGAAGAAGCTCCACAGCCCAAGAGTGCCATGGATCTGACTGAGGTTGAAGTCCCAGCAGTGGTCGACTTGGTCATGGAGGTCTTGGTGGTCATTCCCGACTGGACAGTTCCGTATATCGCGTATATCCTGAGAAAAGAGCTTCCGGGGGATGAGGAAGAGGCTCGACAGATCGTTCGTCGATCTAAAGCCTTTACCGTAATCAAAGGACAGTTATATAGAGAAAGCGCGACTGGAGTTGGTCAGAAGTGCATAACACCAGAAGAAGGTCGAATCATCCTTAATGATATCCACTCGGGAACCTGTGGTCATCATGCGTCCTCTCGGACCATCGTGGCCAAAGCATACCGAGCCGGATTTTACTGGCCAAAAGCGAATGAGATGGCAAAGGAAATAGTGGATAAGTGTGAGGGATGTCAGTTCTACTCGAATATGTCGCACAAGCCTGCATCAGCTCTGAAGACCATTCCACTCGTCTGGCCTTTCGCAGTATGGGGGTTGGACATGGTCGGTCCTTTGAGAACAGGGCGAAGTGGCTTCACGCATGTGCTGGTGGCAGTCGACAAGTTCACCAAGTGGATTGAGGCTAAACCAATCAAGAACCTTGACGCCGGTGCTGCTGTTAGCTTCATCAGGCAACTGATATTCAGATATGGAGTCCCGCACAGCATCATTACGGATAATGGGTCGAACTTTGACTTGGAAGAATTCAGGGATTTCTGCAACTCTCAAGGCACACGAGTCGACTACGCTTCGGTCGCCCATCCGCAGACGAATGGACAAGCAGAGCGAGCCAATGGCCCGATTCTCAAGGGATTGAAACCCCGACTGATGCGTGATCTCAAGCATGCAGCTGGAGCTTGGGTCGACGAACTTCCCTCGGTGCTTTGGGGACTGTGGACCACACCTAATCGGTCGACCGGAAGAACTCCATTCTTCTTGGTCTACGGAGCTGAAGCAGTATTGCCGAGTGATCTTCTCCACAATGCTCCTCGAGTTGAGATCTACAACGAAGCAGAAGCTGAACAAGCGCGGCAAGACGCAGTCGACCTTTTAGAGGAAGAAAGGGAGATGGCTCTGATCCGATCGACCATCTACCAACAAGATTTGCGTCGTTTCCACGCCAGAAATGTGAGGGGTCGAGCCTTCCAGGAAGGAGATTTAGTTCTCCGAGTGGATCAGAAGAAACCACACAAGCTTGCTCCTTCTTGGGAAGGACCCTTCATCATCACCAAAGTTCTCCACAACAGGGCGTACCGTCTTTACAACGTCGAACATAATATCGACGAGCCCCGAGCTTGGAACGCGGAACTACTCCGCCCATTCTACACTTAAGTTTATCACTCGGACGAGTTGCTATAAAGTACTCCTGTAGTTCATGGATTTCAAAATAATAGTGTCATAGTTCCTCCATAATTTTTGTCACTTTTTATTTTTGTCCAATAAAATTTTCCCCTCAGTGGGTGACTTAGCCGCGAATCCGTTTCGCCTAAGTTTGTAAAAATCCTTACCGAGTGGTGAGCCAGACTCCCACTCGGAGGCTTAGCTGCGAATCTGTTTCACCTAAGTTATAAAAATCCTACCGAGTGGTAAGCCAGACTTCCACTCGGAGGCTTAGCTGCAGTCCAAGTACTCGCCTAAGATATAAAAAATCCTACCGAGTGGTAAGCCAGACTTCCACTCGGAGGCTTAGCTGCAGTCCAAGTACTCGCCTAAGATATAAAAAATCCTACCGAGTGAAGAGCAAACCTCTCACTCGGGTGCTTAGCTGCAGCCCAGTGCTCGCCTAAGTTATAAAAAATCCTACCGAGTGGTAAGCCAGACTTCCACTCGGAAGCTTAGCTGCAGTCCAAGTACTCGCCTAAGATATAAAAAATCCTACCGAGTGAAGAGCAAACCTCTCACTCGGGTGCTTAGCTGCAGCCCAGTGCTCGCCTAAGTTATAAAAAATCCTACCGAGTGAAGAGCAAACCTCTCACTCGGGGGCTTAGCTGCAGCCCAGTGCTCGCCTAAGATATAAAAAATCCTACC
>NC_041391.1:232780247-232780727 GCF_002162155.2 Triticum dicoccoides
ACTCGCCTAAGATATAAAAAATCCTACCGAGTGAAGAGCAAACCTCTCACTCGGGTGCTTAGCTGTAGCCCAGTGCTCGCCTAAGTTATAAAAAATCCTACCGAGTGAAGAGCAAACCTCTCACTCGGGGGCTTAGCTGCAGCCCAGTGCTCGCCTAAGATATAAAAAATCCTACCGAGTGAAGAGCAAACCTCTCACTCGGGGGCTTAGCTGCAGTCCAAGTACTCGCCTAAGATATAAAAAATCCTACCGAGTGGTAAGCCAAACTTCCACTCGGAGGCTTAGCTGCAGTCCAAGTACTCGCCTAAGATATAAAAAATCCTACCGAGTGAAGAGCAAACCTCTCACTCGGGGGCTTAGCTGCAGCCCAGTGCTCGCCTAAGATATAGAAATCCTACCGAGTGAAGAGCAAACCTCTCACTCGGGGGCTTAGCTGCAGCCCAGCGCTCGCCTAAGTTATCAAAATCCTACCGAGTGAAG
>NC_041391.1:232780765-232914047 GCF_002162155.2 Triticum dicoccoides
AGATATAAAAAATCCTACCGAGTGAAGAGCAAACCTCTCACTCGGGGGCTTAACTGCAGCCCAGCGCTCGCCTAAGTTATCAAAATCCTACTGAGTGAAGAGCAAACCTCTCACTTGGGGGCTTAGCTGCAGCCCAGCGCTCGCCTAAGTTATGAAAATCCTACCGAGTGACGAGCAAACCTCTCACTCGGGGGCTTAGCTGCAGTCCAAGTACTCGCCTAAGTTATCAAAATCCTACCGAGTGACGAGCAAATCTCTCACTCGGGAGGCTTAGCTGCAGCCCAGCGCTCGCCTAAGTGGATTAAGGAATAAGTCGACTGCAGTGAGTGTCTTGCTTTGAACCTGCAAAAGACATTTCGAGCCAAAAGCAATCATATTCAAACACCAAATTCAAGTTCAGATCGATACCTAAAGGAACCGAAAGTGCTCAGGCGCTAAGCCTGTTAGGGTTTATCGGTTACAACTCCACTCGGCATACCGAGGCAAATTTAAAGCGTCGAGCTTAGAAGAAGTTTTTTACCCCTCCTGTGGAGGGCTGGAAGGTGCAACAAACTCATCAAGATCAATTCCATCTACGATCCGAGTGGCAGCAGCAAGGAAAGTTTCCATAAAGGACCTGAAGTCGTGTTTCTTGGTGTTGGCCACCCGGAGGGCAGCCAGCTTGTCTTCTCGCGCATCTTTGTAGTGGACTCGGGCCAGACACAGAGCAACATCTGCACCACACCGAGCCGAGGACTTTTTCCACTCCTGCACTTGACCAGGGACAGTGTTCAAACGAGCCATCAGCAACTCGAGGTCGTTCTAGAGTGTCTCCCCGGGCCAGAGCGTTGAGTCGATGCGAGATGTGGCGACCTTCAGCCTTTCAAGATAGTCCACGGCAGCTGCAACACGGGACTCTAGTCGGAAAACATTCATGGCAACTTCGTCGTTCACCGGAGAATTGACGGGGTCAAGGTTTGGTTCCAGCCGGCTAGTCTCTTCTTCAAAGTTTTGACAAAATTCTGCAAGGACGATCACATAGTCAAGGCAATGGTCGAATGAAAAAAACCATAGTTGAAATGATTATTGAAGGTTTACCTTCAAGCATAAGAAACAGCTTCTTGGCAAGACCACTCAGGAAAACCTCCAGATCATTTTTCTTCCCAAGAACAGCTTTCAGAGTAGCATTTTCTTGCTCAAGCTTTGTGACTGAAGCTAACTTCTCGTCAACAAGCTTGATCTTCTCAGCAAGTTCAAGGTCTTTTTTCCTTTGGGCCTCCCTCACCTTACCTGCAAGTTACAGCAAGATCAGATTTTGAAACAAATGAAGGGAAAAAGCAGTCGTCGAGGCCTCACCAAACATACCTTCGGTCTCCTCCTTTGCCTTCGTCAGATTCTCCTGAACCAGCTTCAAATTCAGCTCGAGCTGAATGTGCTTGTTTTCCTGTTCAGTGTAGCGAGCCGCAAGGTCACAGGAGTTCTGCGAAGAACCAATCGACTAAATGTAAAAGATAATTCACTTCCGAGTGGAAAAGGAAAAATCACGCGTTTCTAAGACTACAGCCGAATCCAAGCATTCGACCGTAGTCTCGGGGACTACACCCAGTGGGTGCACTCAGCGTGCCCCCACCGGTTTGCGAAATCCATTCGCCATAGTCGAATGACGGAAAGACTGAACTTATAAAGCCTAAGGCCGACTGCCAGCAGTCGACCTTAGCCTTGGGGACTACACCCAGTGGGTGCACTCAGCGTGCCCCCACTAATCCTATTGGAGACAGAGTCGACCAGTCGACCTCAAAAAAAAAGAGAGAGAGATGTATTCTTTAAGACTGTAATCGACTGCAAGCAGTCGACCACAATCTCGGGGACTACACCCAGTGGGTGCACTCAGCGTGCCCCCACCGGTTTGCGAAATCCATTCGCCATAGTCGAATGACGGAAAGACCGAAATTATAAAGCCTAAGGCCGACCGCCAGCAGTCGACCCTAGCCTTGGGGACTACACCCAGCGGGTGCACTCAGTGTGCCCCCGCTAACACGGAGTTTAAATCGACACACCCAGTGGGTGATTACTATAAATTTTGGAAAGAAAACAAGCGGTGGTCGACTGACCTGCACATTGCTTTGAAGGGCGGAACTGGCGTCGTAAGCTGCCTGGCTCGCATCCCGGATGGTCTTCAACTGCTCCATCATGATCCCTGCCTCGCGTATCGCGTCCTTCGCGGCGCCAGCTTGGTCCTCTGGGATGTGGTGCGTCTTGAAGAGGGAGGGCTGCAGAGCACTCGTCAGTGGATCTGCGAAGGACACAGTGTGTCGAGTGGTGTTCTCCTCCTCCGCGACCAGAGTCTCAGGCACCGTCACATCCTGGGGCACCCTGCTGGCAGATGCTTTCCTTCTCATTCTGTGCTTCAGCGGTTCCTCATCTTCATCATCATCAGGGAGAGTGATAACAACATTGGATGGAGCTACAGAAAAGAATCAGAATTAGAGATCATGAGTCAGTCGACTAGAAACGGGGTTAAGAGTATAGTACCAGGTTTTGAGGTTGCTGCGTCCTCCATCTCATGATCGTCAGCCCGGGCTGAGGTCTCAGAAGTAGCAGCACTACAACTCCAAAGAGTCAGTCGACTAACTCCAGCGCCAACCAGAGATAAAGTTCACACAAAACAAGAAGACTTAAGCAACATGATTACCCTGATATGGTGGGGATGGACACCTTCATCTTCGGCAGGTGCTTGGTCGGCTTTGACGGGGCCGCCCTGGGCTGCTTCGACGCCTTTTCAGTCGGCGCTGGAGAGGTGGTCCGAGGACGCTTGGTCGACTGTGTAACAGTCGCAACCCCCTTGCCACATTCAGTCGCAGGGTCATGGACAAGTTTCGACCGCCTTTCCGAGCGCGGTGGTGCGACCTCCTCCTCCTCCTCCTCTTCCTCGTCCTCACCATCATCATCATCATCGTCATCATCATCATCATCATCATCATCATCCTCAGCGGCGTCCGAGTCCCACTCCTCCTCCTGGCTCTCGCCCCCGCTCGCTTCTCCCTCCTCAGTCGGAGCCTGTGCTCCGTTGGGCATCGAGTACAGCTCAGTGAGGGCCTGATAGACATCAATACAAAGATCAGTCGACCGATCGACAGAGAAAACATAAATAAATGTGACGAGAATACAATGGGAAGTGGAGCAGACATACCTTGTTTGGATCACTGTGGCAGTCTAGTGGAGGAATCCTTCTGGCTCCGCGAGGGTTATCCTTGTTCCCAGTAACGGCGGCCATCCACCTTTCCAGAGTGGCATCGTCGACTGTTTCTGGATTGACCCGAGTCACATCCTCAGTCCCGCAGTACAACCACATGCAATGGCTCCGGAACTGAAGAGGCTGGATACGACGCCTAAGGAAAACCTCCAGGAGATCCATACCCGTCACTCCCTCCCGAACCAACTGAACTACACGCTCCATCAGCATCTTCACGTCAGCTTTCTCCTCCGGAATCACCTTCAGAGAGGAGGGCTTGTTCACTCGGCCCATGGTGAACTGAGGGAGTCCACTCGACTGCCCCGGCGTCGACTGATCCTGGCAGTAGAACCAGGTCGACTGCCAGCCTCTGACTGACTCGGGAAATGTCATGGCTGGGAAGGTGCTCTTGTTCCTCACCTGGATCCCCAGACCCCCACACATTTGGACAACTCGGGTTTTTTCGTCGCCTGGGCTCGCCTTATTCACGGTCTGAGAGCGACACATGAATATGTGCTTGAACAAACCCCAATGCGGTCGACAACCCAGGAAACTCTCACACATGGACACAAACGCGGCAAGATAGGCGATAGAATTCGGGGTGAAGTGGTGGAGTTGCGCTCCAAAGAAGTTCAAGAAACCACGGAAGAAAATGCTCGGCGGCAAAGAAAATCCGCGGTCGACATGGGTAGCCAGAAGCATGCACTCACCCTCTTCTGGCTGGGGCTGCCACTCTTTCCCCGGAAGCCTCGCAGCTCCATGAGGAATCAGGCCCTCGTTGGCCATGTCGAGGAGATCCTTCTCCGTGATGGTCGACTGGATCCAATCTCCCTGGACCCAGCCTTTCGGCAGGCGAGATCTAGACGAAGATCCACCACGACTGGTGGATCTCCCCTTCGCCTTCTCCATCGCCGACGCCTTCTTCGCGCATTCCAACGCCGCCGTCTTCTCCTTGACCATGGCTGCCGGCGGGACGCGCGAGGGGAAGTTGTGCGGAGGCGAGAGCGAGCGCGTTGGGCGGAGACGAAGGGAGCAGAGAGAGAATGCTGAGGCACTGTTCAAAAAACCCTCGCCGGGCGCATTTATAAGATCCCTTCCGAGTGGATGACAGGTGGGCCCGGTCGATCTAATCATATCCTGAACAGTTACGCGGACGCGATACGTGGCGAAAAAAGCGGCGCGAGGATCGAGGCGTCTATACCCTGTCTCGTCCGAACACCGCGGTCCACCCCGCTTCGCGCGCTTCCCCAAATTTCGCACCCCGTGGAATCCGCGAACGGCAGATCGGTCTGCCAAACGCGGGATTTCCTGCGATCCGTCGCTTGGAAATCGGCGAAGCCCAAAGGATCACTCGACGAAGGAAAAGAATGGATCGAGTCGACTGAAGAAAAGTTGCTCACTTTCAACAAAGAGATTTTTTGGTTCAAAACAACGCACGACCAGTATGCGAAGGCTAATCGGAAACAGCATCAACTCCTTCATCACTCAAGCCTCAATCCATTCGGGGGCTAATGATGGAGTCATGTACCTAGGGTAGGGTCACAGACCTGATCTAAGTACCCTGCCCGAGGACATCCTTAGAAGAGATCACCTTCCAGTCGACCTACGAGGGACTCACTTGACTGACTTGAAGGACTCGACCACGAAGACTCACTCGACCACCAGAAGGTCAAGAGGCACTCTGCACTGCAACGGTCTGTAATTAAGTAGACTTTATGATAGTAAAGACACTTTATGTGGGGCGTTACCAGTAACGCCCCGGACTTAACGCACCTTAAACCCTCTCCTACGTGGGCTAGCTGGGGTCCTGGCGCACTCTATATAAGCCACCCCCCTCCACAGGTAGAAGGGTTCGGCACCTTGTAATCCATATACACATAATCCACTCGACCGCCTCCGGGCTCTGAGACGTAGGGCTTTTACTTCCTCCGAGAAGGGCCTGAACTCGTACATCTCTTGTGTTTACAACCTCTCCATAGCTAGGACCTTGCCTCTCCATACCTACCCCCACTCTACTGTTGGACTTAGATCCACGACACCTAGCCGCTCCAACTAGACGTACGACTGTCACAACAGTTGGAACTAGTCTAGCCAAATCATCGTCTTCACCAAGCTACTGGTTCTATTTTCTCAACCCTTTCATTTCCTCATTCATGTGTTGATGAAATTGATCGTTACTGTTTGAAGACTTTGACTGAAGGCTTTCTCAATTTCCTCAATCCTAATTCTTCAGTCACTTTGTCTTCAGCCCGCTTATCCTGTTTACATGCTACCTGTACTCTGTGCTCGTTCTATTTCATCATGATGATTGTGTTACTATCATGTTATGCTTGCACCTGAGTACTCACTCCACTCCTAGTTGTTCATCATTTAGGAAATTCCTCACTTTGAGTTTCCTTAGTGACGAATTTGTACAAATCGCCTATTCACCCCCCTCTAGTCGATATAACAGTTTCAATTGGTATCAGAGCAAGGTACTCCCTTGTTCTGTGTGATTTTGGTTTAGCCACCTGGAGTTTTAGTTATGTCGACCGCTAGAATGAAGAAAGTGACATGCCCCATCTGTGACGGTCATGATTATCCCAAGTGAAAGGCCATGATGAGGAAGCGCCTCATGGCGATGAATAACAAGTTGTGGACCATCACTGAGATTGGTCTTACCGATCTATGCAAGATGGTGCATGCTGATGATATTCGCAAGTACACTCGACTTGACACCGTGGCAAAGGATATCATCTGCTCCTGCCTATCCAGAAATCAGTTCAGGCTCATTATGCATCTCTGCAATGTGAAGCTTATCTCGGACCGAATCTCTGGCGTCTATGAAGGTCATCGAACTCGTCATGATCCCTGTTTTGATGATTTCAAGGAATCACTCAAAACAATGACTTTTGAACCTGAACAATCATCTTCTGCACCATGCCTCATGGCAAAAGGTGCAAAGGTAACTGAATGTTCCTCCTCGGAGTCTAGTGATGATGAATCTGATGATGACTTTGGACCCGGCTATTCCAAGCTTGCTACTATTGCCACTAAACAACAAAAGGCTTTGGTAAAGGTTCAAAATCTGCTAGACAAAAGAGATGACCTGTTGGGTGAGGAAATTGATCAAACTCAAACTCTGACTGAAAATCTTCAGAGACTTTAGTCTAAGTTTGATAACCTTCAAAGTCATCATAACACTCTCTTAGCCGATCATGAGAAGCTTTCCTACCAATTTCTTCAAAGAAAGCAATATCTTGAGAAGCTAAGGGTGAGTTATGAAGATCTTCAGAAGGAAAATGATTCATTGCTTGCTCAACAGGTCAGTTCCGCTCAGGAAGAATTAATTACACCATGTTTGGAATGCATTGAACATGAATCTGCTAATTCTTCACCCGAAAGTTCAAATGCTTCTATTGCTGCAAATTCATGTCTATGTGGTCAGAAATTCCTCATCTGAGGATCCCAAGTATCACTGACAATGCAGGGTTGAAGGAATTGTATGTGACAGGCATGTACAAAAGCCTCAAAGGGCATCAAGCTCTTTGTGATGTGCTTAAAAAGCAGATCCTCAATAGAAACCCTAGGAAAGAGGGTATAGCCTTTGTGAGGAAACTCAATGCTGATAGGACCTACTGGAAACCTGAGCAGTATCCCAAAACCTCATGGGTTGCTGCAAAAGGTCCTCCCATAGATCCATCCACTTTATCTGGCTTTACATGTGAATCTTCATATTCATCTGATGAGTCATTTGACTCCAACTATAAACTGTTCAAAAATCAGAATGGTGAAGTATTTGCTAGATATGTTGGAACTAACTGCAGGAATGCCCCCCTATGAAGAAAATCTGGGTTCCCAAAAGGTGCCTTGAAAGTCTTTAGGTGAATGTCCTCATGACACCACCTGTGAAGAATAGGAACCCCAGATCAAATTCTTCATATGGACCAAAGTCTTCATATGGATCCAAATCCTCATATAGACCAAATTCCTCACGTGGATCAAATTCCTCAAATGGATCCAAAACCTCATATGATCATCATCGTGCTAACACTTCTATTTCGCAGGGAAAATCTAAGGGCTATGAATATGTGCATTATTCTTCAAATCATTATGTTCATAAGTCCTCGAAGAATTTCTCTGCTTATTCATATGCTTACTCTAACCCCTCTTTTGTGAAACGAAGTGCACTGGCTTCAATGCCACCTTTCTCATATGGAGCTCACAGAATGATGAACTCTTTGCCACCTCTTGATGACCCACAAGTATAGGTGATCAATTGTAGCTCTTTTCGATATGTAAGAGTGTCGAACCCAACGAGGAGCAGAAGGAAATGACAAGTGGTTTTCAGCAAGCTAATGTCTGTAAGTGCTGAAATTGTAAGTAACAGAGTAGTTTGATAGCAAGATAATTTGTAAAGAGCAAGTAACGATAGTAGTAGCAAAAGTGCAGCAAGGTAGCCCAATCCTTTTGAGGCAAAGGACATGCTAAAACAGTCTCTTATAGTAAGCAAAGCGTTCTTGAGGGTACATGGGAATTTTATCTAGTCACTTTCGTCATGTTGGTTCGATTTGTGTTCGCTACTTTGATAATTGGATATGTTGGTGGACCGATGCTTAGGTGATGTTCTTACTTGAACAAGCCTCCTACTTATGATTAACCCTCCCGCAAGCATCCGCAACTACGAGAAAAGTATTAAGAATAAATTCTAACCATAGCATTAAACTTTTGGATCCAATCGGTCCCTTACGGAATAGCGCATAAACTGGGGTTTAAACTTCTGTCACTCTCGCAACCCATCATCTAATTACTACTCCACAATGCTGAAGGAAATATGCCCTAGAGGCAATAATAAAGTTGTTATTATATATTTCCTTATTTCATGATAAATGTTTATTATTCATGCTAGAATTGTATTAATCGAAAAATTGATACATTTGTGGATACATAGACAAACACCATGTCCCTAGTATGCCTCTTCTAGACTAGCTTGTTAACCAAAGATGGTTAAGTTTCCTAACCATAGGCATGTGTTGTCATTTGATGAAAGGGATCACATCATTAGGATAATGATGTGATGGACAAGACCCATCCGTTAGCTTAGCATACTGATTGTTAAGTTTTATTGCTATTGCTTTCTTCATGTCAAATACATATTCCTCTGACTATGAGATTATGCAACTCCCGGACACCGGAGGAATGCCTTGTGTGCTATCAAACGTCACAACATAACTGGGTGATTATAAAGATGCTCTATAGGTATCTCTGAAGGTGTTTGTTGGGTTGGCATAGATCGAGATTAGGATTTGTCACTCCGAGTATCAGAGAGGTGTCTCTGGGCCCTCTCGGTAATGCACATCATATGAAGCCTTGCAAGCAATGTTACTAATGAGTTAGTTGTGGGATGATGCATTACGGTAAAGAGACTTGCCGGTAATGATATTGAACTAGGTATGAAGATACCGATGATAGGATCTCGGGCAAGTAACATACCGATGACAAAGGTAATAACTTATGTTGACATAGCGGTTCGACCGATAAAGATCTTCGTAGAATATGTGGGAACAAATATGAGCATCCTGGTTCCGCTATTGGTTATTGACCGGAGAGGTGTCTCAGTCATGTCTACATAGTTCTCGAACCCGTAGGGTCCGCACGCTTAACATTCGATGACGATATGTATTATATGAGTTAAATGTTTTGGTGACCGAAGGTTGTTAGGAGTCCCGGATGATATCACGGACATGACGAGGAGTCTCGAAATGGTTGAGAGGTAAAGATTGATATATTGGAAGGTAGTATTCGGACACCGGAAGGGTTCTAGCGTGCATCAGGTACATACCGGAGTACCGGAGGGGTTACCGGAACCCCCCGGGGAAAGATATGGGCCATATGGGCCATAGTAGGGAGGCACACCAGCCCACAAGGGGCTGGCGCGCCCCCACCAGGGGAAACTGAATTGGAAAAGGGGTGGGGGCGGCACCTCCCCCTTTCCTTCTCCTTCTCGTACTCCTTCCCCCTTTCCCCCTCCGGAAAAAGGAAGGGGGGGCTGAATCCCACTAGGAGTCCAAGTGGGACCCCCCCACTTGGGGCGTGCCTAGGCCGGCCTCCTCTCCCTCCCTCTTTTATATACGGGGGCGGGGGCGCCCCTATGAGACACACCAATTGTTCCAACCCGTGTGTGGCACCCCCTCCACAGTTTACGCCTCCGGCCATATTATCGCGGTTCTTAGGCGAAGCCCTGTGCGAATCACATCACCATCACCATCACCACACCTCGTGCTAACGGAACTCATCTACTCCTTCGACCTTCTGCTGGATCAAGAGCTCGAGGGACGTCATCGCGCTGAACGTGTGCAGAACTCGGAGGTGTCGTGCGTTCGGTGCTTGATCGGTCAGAACGAGAAGAAGTTCGACTACATCAACCACATTGTCAAACGCTTCCGCTTTCGGTCTACGAGGGTACGTGGACACACTCTCCCCCTCTCATTGATATGAGTCTCCAAGATAGATCTTGCATGAGTGTAGGAATTTTTTTTGAAATTGCATGCTACATTCCCAACAGTGGCATCCGAACCAGGTCTATGCGTAGATGATATGCACGAGTAGAACACAAAGAGTTGTGGGCGGTGTCAGTGTCAAAACCGGCGGATCTCAGGTAGCGGGTCCCGATCTGTGCGTCAAGGCTGATGGTAACAGGAAGCAAGGGACACAGATGTTTACCCAGGTTCGGGCCCTCTCGATGGAGGTAAAACCCTACTTCCTGCTTGATTAATATTGATGATATGGGTAGTACAAGAGTAGATCTACCACGAGATCGTAGAGGCTAAACCCTAAGAGCTAGCCTATGATGGTATGATTGTAAATGTGATCGGCCTTCTAAGGACCAACCTCTCCAGTTTATATAGACACCGGAGAGGGCTAGGGTTTACATGGAGTCGGTTACAAGGAAGGAAACACAATATCCGGATCTCCAAGCTTGCCTTCCACGCCAAGGAGAGTCCCATCCGGACACGGGCCGAAGTCTTGAGTCTTGTATCTTCATGCTTCAATAGTCCGGACGTTGTACACAGTCCGGCTGTCTAGATACCCCCTAATCCAGGACTCCCTCAGTAGCCCCTGAACCAGGCTTCAATGACGATGAGTCCGGCGCGCAGTATTGTCTTTGGCATTGCAAGGCGGGTTCCTCCTCCGAATACTCCAAAGTGGTTATCGAACACGTAGACCGTGTCCGGATCTGTAAGATGATCTTCACATGGTATAGATCTTGATTTGCTGGCAATCTTCGTGCGTCATGCCCTTGCATCATGGCTTGTTCCAACGTGAACCGACGTTTCTTACCCCACAACGACTCGTGTTACGAGGCGGCTTTATGGGCACGTCCAGTCGAGGCAGAGATCATGTTCCTTTTATTACGGGATTTTCCATCAATATGAGCGTGCGTGACCCCACGACGGCTGTTGGTATAACCCGTGTTTTTTTAGATAAGCCTCAAACGGTCACACCGGGGACTCTTGATATTCACCCTCTTTATAAAGGGGTCGAGACCTACGCCTCTTTTTTCACCTTCATCGCGCCTTCTCGCGCCTCGAGTTCTAACACGCAAAACCTAAGCTCCACCCCTCCGGAATCCTCCAATATGTCCGGATCTGACCCTCAAGGCCGGTGGGTGGCCTCCTCGATTGAAGAGAAGGACATTGCAAAGCTTAGGAAGGTCGGATACTTGACCGCAGACATCCAACACAGGCTTCCTGCTCCAGGGAAGGTCATGCCTACGCCGGAGCCCAATGAGTGTGTCGTTTTCGTCCCACACTTCCTCCGTGGTTTGGGTTTCACCCTCGATCCCTTCGTGAGGGGGCTCATGTTCTATTATGGGCTGGATTTTCATGATCTGGCTCCAGATGCTATCCTCCATATCTCATCGTTCATTATCGTGTGCGAGGCTTTTCTCCATGTCACGCCACACTTCGGCTTATGGCTCAAGACCTTGAATGTGAAGCCGAAGATGATCGAGGGGTGACATGTGGAGTGCGGAGGTGCTGTAATAAGCAGAAACGCCGATGCCCCGTGGCCAGAGGGTTCTTTCCCAGAAGTATCTGATGTATGGCAGCGGAGGTGGTTTTACGTCACTGCTCCCAGAGGCACAAAGTGGGTGGCAGCCCACGAGTTTCACTCGGGCCCTCCGCCATAGTTGGCGTCTTGGACAGACATAGGGCGGAATTGGGGGCCCGCTGGTGATATACCAGTACTGCAGAATCGCATCCGGGAGCTTCTTGCAAGGGACATTAATCTTGTCAGCATAATGCAAGTGATGTTGATCCGGCGGATGTTGCCGTGCCAACGCCGGCCTCTCCGGATGTGGGAGTTCAATCCGGAGGGTCCGCGGACCGTTAAGCACTTCTTCGGCTTGAAGCTCGAAGAGATGTGCAAATTATTCTTCAGACGGAAAGTAATGTGTCCGGACACCACCGAGGATGCGGGCCTAAGCTGCAATTGCCTAGACACTCGAGTAAGTAGCCTCGATACCGGACACCCCGTCTTGTATTTGTCATGATTGTTTTATTCTGAAAATCATCCGTGTCTAGGAATGGCTCAGCAAGGCGGAGAGAATTAGGTGTCCGGTGCCACTTCCCGAAGGCTCGCCCGCCCCCACCATGGCCAAGATGCTTGACCGAGTACTCAGCAGGATGCCCTCGGGGAAAGACAAGGGAGGGATGAAGAATCCGAACCCCACACGCTACGCATCCGAACCGGGGGAATTGCTACCTCCCCCAAGGAGGATAGTTGGGGAGGAGAGGTTAAGGCCTCCTCCCCGCGCGGGAAGAAGTGGGCCTCCTCCGAAGATTTGGAGGCAGAGATGCCCAAATTAGGGAAAAAGACATCCCCGGGGGGCCTTGCCCCGACGGGCACCCTCACCGCACCATGACCTCCAACGGGCCAGCCCTCCACCGAGCTGTAAGTCAATCTATGATCCGAAGGTATTGCGTTTCTCCTCGGTCAGTAACCAGGATTCAAAATTTTGCAGTCCGGTCAGCAGCTCCTCTCAACAGGGTTCGTCTTTGGGGGACCTTCCTCCGGAGATGATGGAGAGCGAGACCCCACCCCCTTCTCCGACTCATGAAGAGGGCGACACCGAGGTGTCGTCACGGAGGAGTCCGGATCTGCCGAATCCGGCAGTCAATTCCCAGCCGCCCTACACCCGGAGCACTTAGGGGGGTGATGGGAAGAGTTCGGCGCAGTTTGATGTCCGGCCGGACGTACTGACGGGCTTGTTGGAGCGAGCTGTGCTCTCGGAGGAGCAGCGCTCATTAATGAGCGCGGTGCTTAAGAAGATTTCATCCGCTACGAGCGGTTTGAATGAAGCATTCACAAGCCTGCTCAGAGGCTTTGAGGTATGTAATGGAGAATCCATTATTTCTTTAATTGTGAGGCATGCGCTAGGTGTGCTCCACATAGATAGTAGCCCCTGAGACTCTGGTTGCCCGCCTTAGGCGGCAAACGGGGGATCATAAATCAAAGATTTATGTTGTAAATATGTGCAGGTACCTGTGGGTCTGGCCGCCAGCCCGTCCGTTGAAGTTGCCGAACTAACTAAGCAAATTGGGTCGATTGATGCCGATATCACTCTGATGAATGAGCGGCTGGATAAATCACAAGGTATGTGTTCTGTCTTTCCATTGCATAGGAAAATATTAAGGTGGCACATATTAATGTAATATGTTCGGACTGTAGATGGTGCTGCCGCCGTGGAGGCCCTAAGGGCGGAACTTGCTCTAGCCAAGGAACAAGTTCGGGTGAGCAATGCAGCTGCCCTAAAGGCGGCTGAGGAATTGAGAGCCGAACAGGCCGCTCATCGCCGAAGCAAGGAAAAGATAGCCGAAATGGCTATCGAGTTAAAAAATGCCACTGACCGGTATGAGCTCCTGAAAAAGGAGCATGAGGATAAATCGGCTGACCTGAGCAAGGCACTTAATACCACCAAGGAAATACGGACCGAGCTCAGGGGTGCGCGGGAGGAGCTTCAACAGGCCGGTAAAATTGCTTGGGGGCTCCTATTTGCTGCGGACAAAGTTCTTCGATCCGAAGTACGCTCCCCTGGATGGACGCTGGAGCTCGCCGGACGCATACGCCGACCTGGCGAAGAGTACGGCTGATGCTGTGGAGTTCTTCAAAGATCAGGGTGAGAAAGAGGTGGAGAAGCTTTTTTGGTCGCAGTTCAATGCTCCCACTCGCCCGCTGCCGTTGAGTGATAAGATGGCTGCTGTGGCGGAGCTTCACAGGCTGTCCGGGCTTGCAATGCAGTCTGTAATAGACCATCTTTGGCCGAAGGGGCCTAGGCCGGATAGTTACTTTGGTTTGGTGCAACAGTTCCTTGGGGCCGTGCCTCGGATCAATGCCATGAGGCGGTTGGCATGCATAGAGGGTGCACGGATGGCCCTTGCCCGCGTTAAAGCGTATTGGACGGATATGGATGCTACTATGATAGCGTCCCAGGATCCGGTACGGGGCCAACATCCGGCCGAGCACTACTTGGCGCAGGTCACAGAGGGTGCCCGCCTGATAGAGGCGCAGTGCCCGAAGAATCTCCTATTTGAGTGATGATTCAAATCATTGTAAAAACAATGTTTATTTTGATTGTAAGGCTATATTTATAATGGTTGTCTGAAAATATGATTGTGTCCCCTGTGCGGCCGTTTATATATATGTATATATAAATATGCAATCAGAAAGTTAGCAGTCGTTGGCTTCAGCCCCCACGCATACTATACGGGGGTGTTCGCGAAAAAATATGCTTAATCACTCTTGATCCAACGTCTTGATCCGTTAAGGAGGTGATCGCACCACGAACAAGGAAACCGGACTATATAGCTGTAACACTTTCGCTTAGCCGCGGGATTCTAAAGTGGGGCTACTATGTAGCCCCTGGTACCTTCGCGTGCATCCGAATACGAGCACGTATGTACCTGGCCGGGAAATGTCCCTTCGTTATTGTGGAGGAATCCTCAAGATTCCGGTGAGTTGTCGAGTGGTTGACCAGTCTCTCGCTGTATCATGACAGTCGGTTTTCGGCTTTCTCTACTAAGGTGCTCATCCGGAATAACCGGGGCACAATCGCAGTAGTTCTCCTTTGGCCACCTTAGCCGATAATAACGGAACGTAAGGCGGCAAACCTAGGAGCCGGGCAAACCCAACATATGACCAAAGACATGATTTGGAGCTGATGCATATAAGGCCAAACTCGTGACGTCGAACACTCCCGAAGGTATTCAGACTTTATAACAGATGATGGGCTCAAGAATGCCCATACATTATAAACCCTGTGTTTCCAGGTACGTGCGTTAATCTGTCATGGCGAAATGCCAAAAATGGCAGTATCCTCTGTGGGTATGGAACCCATGGGATGATGAAACAACAAGAGGCAATAGAAAAGGTTTACACAGGGGCTTAATCTAAAAAGAAACCTGTTGAACGGGGCCCTGCTGCACGTCTGCGCCTTTGTCTCCGCTGTGCCGCATCCTGGAAGGGTATCGCGCGAACGTTGTCTGCAGAAAAGGGAATCTCATAGAAGAGTGCAACGTAAGTATGCAATGGATAGTAAAAATCTGATATGCTGGCCTGCCAATAAGGTTGGGCCAAGTGTGGGGCTTTATTATGAGCCCCTGGTATCCACTTATAGGATTACATATACGGTGCCCTGGTTTGATATGGGCTGCCGGACTCGTCTAATCGTGTCCGTGGTCTTTACGACCCGTCATATTTTTGTTAGAGGTCGCTTATAGTCCGGCCGCTAGGGCCGTTGCATGTTCCTCTGCGCGCGAAGAGTGCTCTGTTATGCCGTTAATGGTGATGACGCCACGTGGGCCGGGCATCTTGAGTGTGAGGTAGCCACAGTGCGACAATGCGTTGAAGCGGGCGAAAGCCACTCTCCGAGCAATGCTTGATAGCTGCTTTGGAAGGGTGCGATGATGAAGAATAGTTCTTCACTTCTGGAGTCGCCTGGAGAGCCGAATGTTACCTCCAGTATGACGGAGCCCCTGCTGTAGGCTTCAATGCCTGGTATCACCCCTTCAAAGGTGGTGTCAATCTTGCTGATTTTGGATGAGTCTATCCCCATCCCGCGGACAACGTCCTCATATATTAAATTGAGGCTGCTGCCGCCGTCCATAAGGATGTGGGTGAGGTGGTATCCGTCGATTATTGGGTCGAGCACCAAGGCATCTAATCCTTCACGCCGAATACTAGCTCGGCCGTCCAGGTGATCGGACAAGACATCCAGTAGTTAGGTGTGGGTATGATGGGCTCTATATCGCGTGTGTCTTTATGGGCTCGTTCGTGCCTTCTCGAGGATGTGCGAGTCGTGTGGATCATATTCACTGTTTTAACCTCTGGTGGGAATTTTTTCTGTCCCCCAGTGTTCGGCTGGAAAGGTTCATCCTCGTCTTCACTTGGTGTTTCCCTTCCATTGTGTTCAGCGTTTAATTTGCCGGCCTGCTTAATGACCCAGCACTCTCTATGCGTGTGGTTCGCAGGTTTGTCGGGGGTGCCATGAATTTGGCATAGTCTGTCCAGAACTCTGTTCAGACCGGACGGTCCCTCTTTACTGCCTTTAGATGGCTTATTTTGCTGGTTAGGTCGAGGGCCCCTGAATCCGGCATTAACCTTGTGTTATCCGGGCTCTCTTCCTTATTTTGGTGTTTATTTTTATTACGCAGTGGCTTCCCGTTGCCATCCCTTATTTCGGATGTGCTGGGGTCACTAGTGCCTTTACGGGCTAGCCAGCTATCTTCTTTCATGCAAAAGCGGGTCGTAAGGCTTGTTAGGGCTGCCATTGTCCTTGGCTTTTCTTGGCTGAGGTGTCTGGCGAGCCACTCATCATGGATGCTGTGTTTGAATGCCGCTAAGGCTTCGGCATCCGGACAATCAACAATTTGATTCTTCTTAGTGAGGATTCTGTTCCAAAGCTTGCGGGCTGACTCTCCGGGTTGTTGGATTATGTGACTTAAATCATTAGCATCCGGAGGCCGGACATAAGTCCCTTGAAAATTGGCCCTGAAAGCGTCCTCTAGTTCTTCCCAGCTCCCAATTGAATTTTCGGGGAGGCTTTTCAACCAGTGCCGAGCTGGTCCCTTTAGTTTGAGGGGAAGGTATTTGATGGCGTGGAGGTCATCCCCGTGAGCCATATGTATATGTAGGATAAAGTCCTCGATCCAGACCCCTGGGTCTGTCATTCCGTCGTATGCCTCTATGTTCACAGGTTTAAAGCCCTGTGGGAATTCATGGTCCAGTACTTCATCAGTGAAGCACAGGGGGTGAGCAGCCCTCTGTACCTGGACGCGCTGTGGCATGCCGTCGGCTGTTGTGTTCGGTGTTTATTCTGAACTGGTATTTGGTTGTCATAACTGTTTTGACGATCACAGTCCCCCGCCGGGGTGTGTCCTTTAGATCTGTAGATGGACCTAGCTGCGCCAGCTTTATTATCCAGGTGCTCACATAGATCGTGCGCATCTTTGGTAGTTGATTTATTGCGGTTATGAAGTGGTACGTCTTGTCTCCTGGTCGTGTTATTCTTTGGTGGAACGGCCTTGTCATCGAATTCTGGCAGTAGCTTTCGTTTTGGGTAGCTCTTTGTGTGGCGATCGTCGCCGTATCTTTCTTCAGTGTCTAGCACTTTGTTCCATCTGCGATTGAGCGTTTCCTGTGCGGCTTTAAGCCGTTGCTTCAGCCTCTTCAGATTTCTCGCTGTGGCCATAAGCTTTCTGTGGAGGTTATCTCACTCCACGCATTCTTCCGGAATGATGAATGCGTCATCGTCCGGACTGTCTTCTTGTCCTGGGTCGGTTTGATGAACTTGTCCCTCTGGATCATTGTCTTCGAGCGTCTGCTCCGAACTATGCTTAGCGTGACCTTGTTCGTCCTGCTCCACTCGCTGGTTCCGTTTGGTCGTTGTTGCCTTCGGGAGTGACCAGAGTATCCATTCTTCTGGCGCTCTTGCTGATATTTTTGCTGTTGCTGGATTTGGAACGGCGTCTGCGCCATCGCTTTGGTTTTTGCCCAGGGGTTTTATCTTCCGTATTGTCGCCGTCGTCTTCCTTGGGCGTATCCACCATGTATATGTCATGTGACGAGGCAGGAATCCGGTACCCCATAGATTCTGAGTCTTCTCCTGCATCATCATCCATACAGTTGATGCCTTCGGAGTCGAAGTCAAGCACGTCGGTTAAATCATCAACCGTGGCTATCAAGTGGGTGGTGGGTGGGTAACGAATTTCTTCGTCGCCTGCTTCCCACTCGAGCCGGACATAGTTCGGCCCGGAATTCTCTGTCAAAGAGAGAATTTTAAATGAGTTTAGTATGTCGCTAAAGGGCGAGTGCTGAAATATGTCTCTGTAGTGAACCCCGTTACCGGAGCCCAACCAGGCTCGGCGGACTTGGGGACGCGCGGACTGGAACCTACAACCGGATATGAATCCGGGGCTCCGGAGTTACAGGCTCCCTCGGAAGTGAGGCCTGTGTTCGGCTCCATCACCGATGAGGGTACGGCCTGCGAGGCGGGGTCCAGCCCTCCGTCCTTAGGCAATGCAACCTGCCTCGGATTTAGATCCGAGGCTTCTGCCGGGGTGATATCCCGAGCATCGTCCAAGAGCAGGTCAAAGCCGTGCTCATCGTGACTGTTTGGCGCTCCTGGCGCTGGCCTGAATCCGTCAAAGATCAAGTCTCCGCAGATATCCGCCGTGTAGTTCATGTTTCCGAACCTGACCTGGTGGCTGGGGGCATAGCTATCGATCTGCTCCAGATGGCCAAGCGAATTGGCCCGCAATGCGAAGCCGCCGAACATGAAGATCTGTCCGGGGAGGAAAACCTCACCCTGGGCAGCGTCGTTGATGATGATTGAAGGAGCCATCGGGCCTGATAGCGATGACATAGAGGAACTCTCAATGAAAGCACCAAAGTCGGTGTGAAAACCGGCGGATCTCGGGTAGGGGGTCTCGATCTGTGCGTCAAGGCTGATGGTAACAGGAAGCAAGGGACACCGATGTTTACCCAGGTTCGGGCCCTCTCGATGGAGGTAAAACCCTACTTCCTGCTTGATTAATATTGATGATATGGGTAGTACAAGAGTAGATCTACCACAAGATCGTAGAGGCTAAACCCTAAGAGCTAGCCTATGATGGTATGATTGTAAATGTGATCGGCCTTCTAAGGACCAACCTCTCCGGTTTATATAGACACCAGAGAGGGCTAGGGTTTACATGGAGTCGGTTACAAGGAAGGAAACACAATATCCGGAAAGCCAAGCTTGCCTTCCACGCCAAGGAGAGTCCCATCCGGACACGGGCCGAAGTCTTGAGTCTTGTATCTTCACGCCTCAATCGTCCGGACGTTGTACACAGTCCGGCTGTCCGGATACCCCCTAATCCAGGACTCCCTCAGGCGGTGATCATCATACTGCTTACCACCAATGTCTTATTTTGATTCGGCGGTATTATTGGATGAAGCGCCCTGGACCAACCTTACATGACCACGTTCATGAGACCGGTTCCACCGACAGACATGCAGCTAGTTTTGCATAAAGGTGGCTGGCGGGTGTCTGTTTCTCCAACTTTAGTTGAATTGAATTTGACTGCAGCCGATCCTTGTGAAGGTTAAAACAACAAACATGATAAATCACCATTGTGTTTTTATGTGCCGTAGGTAAGTATGGTTCTTGCTAGAAGCCCGTAGCAGCCATGTAAAACTTGCAACAACAAAGTAGAGGACGTCTAACTTGTTTTTGCAGGGCATGTTGTGATGTGATATGCTCAAGACATGATGTGATATACGTTGTTGTATGAGAAGATCATGTTTTGTATAAGTTATCGGCAACTGGCAGGAGCCTTATGGTTGTCGCTTTATTGTATGAAATACAAACGCCAAGTAATTGCTTTACTTTATCACTAAGTGGTAGCAATAGTCGTAGAAGCAATAGTTGGCGAGACGACCATGATGCTACGATGGACATCAAGGTGTCAAGCCGGTGACGATGGAGATCATGGCGTTGCTTTGGTGATAGAGATCAAAAGCACAAGATGATGATGGCCATATCATGTCACATATTTTGATTGCATGTGATTATCTTTTTGCATCTTATTTTACTTAGTATGGCAGTAGCATTATAAGATGATCCCTTACTAAAATTTTAAGGTATAAGTGTTCTCCTTGAGTATGCACCGTCGCGAAAGTTCTTCGTACTGAGAGATCACATGATGATCGGGTGTGATAGGCTCTACGTTCACATACAACGGGTTAAAGACAGTTTTGCACATGCGGAATACTCGGGTTAAACTTGACGAGCCTAGCATGTACAGACATGGCCTCGGAACACTGGAGACCGAAAGGTCAAACGTGAATCATATAGTAGATATGATCAACATAGAGATGTTCACCATTGATGACTACTCCATCTCACGTATTGATCGGACATGGTTTAGTTGATTTGGATCACATATCATTTAGATGACTTGAGGGATGTCTATCTAAGTGGGAGTTCTTAAATAATTTGATTAATTGAGCTTTAATTTATCATGAACTTAGTCCTGATAGTATTTGCAAATTATGTTGTAGATCAATAGCTTGCAATGTAGCTCCTGTTTATTTTTGATATGTTCCTAGAGAAAAATAAGTTGAAAGATGATAGTAGCAATGATGCGGACTAGGTCCGTGATCTGAGGATTATCCTCATTGCTGCACAGAAGAATTATGTCCTTGATGCACCGCTAGGTGACAGACCAATTGGAGGAGCAGATGCAGACGTTATGAACGTTTGGCAAGCTCGGTATGATGACTACTTGATAGTTTAGTGCGCCATGCTTTACGGCTTGGAATCAGGGCTGCAAAGACGTTTTGAATGCCATGGAGCATATGAGATGTTCCAAGAGCTGAAATTGGTATTTGAAACTCATGCTCGTGTTGAGAGGTATGAGACCTCTGACAAGTACTTTGCCTAAAAGAGGGAGGAGAATAGCTCAGCCAGTGAGCATGTGCTCAGAATGTCTGGGTACTACAATCACTTGAATCAAGTGGGAGTTAATCTTCCAGATAAGATAGTGATTGACAAAGTTCTCTAGTCGCCATCACCAAGTTACTAGAACTTCGTGATGAACTATAATATGCAAGGGATGGTGAAAATGATTCCTGAGCTCTTCGTGATGCTGAAATCAGCGAAGGTGGAAATCAAGAATGAGCATCAAGTGTTGATGGTTAACAAGAGCACTAGTTTCAAGAAAAAGGGCAAGGGAAAGAAAGGGAACTTCAAGAAGAATGGCAAGTAAGTTGCTGCTCCCATGAAGAAGCCCAAAGTTGGACCTAAGCCTGAAACTGAGCGTTTCTACTGTAAAGGGAATGGTCACTAGAAGCAGAACTGCCCCAAATACTTGGCGGATAAGATGGATGGCAAAGTGAATAAAGGTATATTTGATATACATGTTATTGATGTGTACTTTACTACTGTTGATAGTAACCCTTGGGTATTTGATACTGGTTCAGTTGCTAAGACTAGTAACTCAAAACAGGAGTTGCAAAATGAATAGAGCCTAGTTAAGGGCGAGGTGACGATGAGTGTTGGAATTGATTCCAAGTTTGATATGATCAACATCGCACACTCCCTCTACCTTCGAGATTAGTGTTGAACCTAAATAAATGTTATTTGGTGTTTGCGTTGAGCATGAATATGATTGGATCATGTTTATTGCGACACGGTTATTCATTTAAGTCAGAGAATAATTATTGTTCTGTTTACATGAACAAAACCTTTTATGGTCATACAATGTAAATGGTTTACTGAATCTCGATCGTAGTGATACACATATTCATAATATTGATGCCAAAGATGTAAAGTTGATTATGATAGTGTAACATATTCGTGGCGATGTCGTTTAGGTCATATTGGTGTAAAGCGCATGAAGAAACTCCATGCAGATAGGCTTTTGGAATCACTTGATTATAAATCATTTGATACTTGCGAACCATGCCTCATGGGCAAGATGACTAAAACTCCATTCTCGAGAACAATGGAGCGAGCTAATGACTTATTGGAAATAATACATACCGATGTATGCGGTCCTATTAGTGTTGAAGCTCGTGGCGGGTATCGTTATTTTCTGACCTTCACAGATGATTGGAGCAGATATGGGTATATCTACTTGATGAAACACAAGTCTGAAACATTTGAAAAGTTCAAAGAATTTCAGAGTGAAGTGGAGAATCTTTGTAACAAGAAAATAAAGTTTCTACGATCTGATCATGGAGGCGAATATTTGAGTTACGAGTATGTCCTTCATTTAAAACAATGTGGAATAGTTTCACAACTCACGCCACCTGGAACACACGTGTAATGGTGTGTCCGAACGTTGTAACTGTACTTTATTAGATATGGTGCAATCTATGATGTCTCTTACTGATTTACCATTATCGTTTTGGGGTTATGCATTAGAGACAGCTGCATTCACGTTAAATAGGGCACCGTCTAAATCCGTTGAGACGACACCGTATGAACTGTGGTTTGGCAAAAAACCTAAGCTGTCGTTTCTTAAAGTTTGGGGTTGTGATGCTTATGTGAAAAAGCTTCAGTCTGATAAGCTCAAACCCAAATCGGAGAAGTGCATCTTCATAGGATACCCAAAAGAAACTGTTGGGTACACCTTCTATCACAGATCTGAAGGCAAGATCTTTGTTTCTAAGAATGGATCCTTTCTAGAGAAAGAGTTTCTCTCGAAAGAAGTGAGTGGGAGGAAACTAGAACTTGATGAGGTAATTGTACCTGCTCTCGAATTGGAAAGTAGCTCATCACAAAAAAAAACGTTCCCGTGATGCCTACATGAACTAGAGAGGAAGCTAATGATGATGATCATGAAACTTCAGATCAAGTTACTACCGAACCTTGTAGGTCAACCAGAGCACGTTCCACACCAAAGTGGTACAATAATCCTGTTCTGGAGGTCATGTTACTAGACCATGACGAACCTACAATTTATGAAGAAGCGATGATGAGCCTAGATTCCAATAAATGGCTTGAGGCCATGAAATCTGAGATAGGATCCATGTTGTCAGGACCGGGTTTTTGGGATATTAATTTCCAAGAAAATGGCCCTTGTGTTCACCGGCCCCAGGATTACTGTTAGGTGATGAGGCACAAACTTAATACAGAAAATTCCAAGCAAATTATAGAATATGTTGTACAAGACCATTCTGGCCTATGAGTACAACACAGGGTTTCTAGTGGTTGATGGCGGAAGCGGTTTGTGGTCTTTCAGCATCTATGGGACTCCAATTCCCACAGGAACAGCTGACCTGGATATCTCCTATCTTCGCGAGGCTGCTATCGCCATTGATTGGGTTCCTGGGCTGTCATCGCAACACTCCTCTCCAAGCAAGAAATCTGGCCAAGACAATAGCCAGGGACAAGCCAGTGAGTACTTTGAATGTACCCGCAAACATTATGAACACGGGTATAATATAACAAACGATAATTATGCTCTGAAATATTCTATGATCACAACGTCAGTCATAAAATAAAATCCTTGACGTACGCAAGCAAGTTATTCACATAAAATATGAATAATGTAATTAGAGAGTAGCGATAGAATGCCTCAGTCGGGTGTCTGAGCGACACCTCATAAAGGGCTTATAAAGTAAATAAATAACAAGCATGCCACAGTCGGGCGTCTCAGCGACCCCACATAAAGGGCTTATAAAGTAAACATATAACAAGCATGCCGCAGTCGGGCGTCTCAGTGACACCACATAAAGGGCTTATAAAGTAAACATATAACAAGCATGCCGTAGTCGGGCGTCTCAGCGACACCACATAAAGGGCTTATAAAAGAATAATCATAGTGAATATCCAAGAGGTAGAACCGTCACAGGGATACTCAATAAATCAAATAATGAAAATAGTTAGTCCATAATAATAATAATCATAATCATCATATGTCACCGGTCATAATCAATGTTCTGACTTAGTAGTTTTTCCTCCGAAGACCGACACTAAGACCGACACTTGACCCAACCCAGACTGTAGCCCTTAACCATGGACACAGCTATTCGAATAGATATAATCTCTGCAGAGGGTGTACTCTTTACCCACGAGTAACGGATTCCGTTAGTCCATCCAGACTAATTCCGTCTACAGTCTTTTAATTGAAAACACACCTAACCGCACACACCAGCCTGACTTATCGGTGTCTGGAATCACCCATGACACCTGTTTAAGCAAACTCTAAGTGGGGAGGCTACAACCTCGATTAGCATGGGATCACAAAATTTATACCGCGCGCAAACTAGGGGAGCTACCCCTTCGGCTACAACCGAAAACACCCATGCCCCCGGACTAGGTGGCCTGCCTACCGGATGCCTCCGGTATCTTCCACCATTGCCTCTCTGTATGATGTGTGCTAGAAAGGGGTTGAAAACTTACTGAACCGTACCCTACCTACGGCAGGGACAAGTGGTAGTACGAAACAAGTATGGGGGTTACTGGAACAAGACTCGATCTACGGTCGACTCAGGAGGTTTAAGTATTCCCTGCATGATTTGCATAACCAATATATTTCAACCAACAGACAGGATCACCACTCGACATACCTCATCATGCCGTACCGGACACAACCGTCTCGACGGAGGACTAGAGACAAGCCCGTTTCTACCCAAGACAGAGGCTTTCCCGGGTTCCTTCCGGCATGCATGAAAGGCATATGATGGCGACTACTATTCCAAACATAGCAAACTCCAATGGCATGAAATCATCAATATGCACTCATGAGTTTGAACGTATCATCACATAAAATGATGGTTACTCCGTGTCGAGGTGGTATTGTAACCGTGTCAGATAACACACACAATATTATGCCAGGGTTCAGAATGCTTGCCTTCAAGAGTGTGCAAGTGGGGTGTGCCTTTTGAAAGTTGACTTCTTCTTCAAAAACCTATTTTTGAAATTATTCGAATTAACACATAGTTTCAAAACAGTGCAAAATAGTTGTCTGATTTTTTTTCAAATAAATCTTAAAATAAACTAGACTAAATTTGAGAGAGGTAGGAAAAAGAATCAACTCATTTGGAGTTATATTTAAAAAGTTATAGCCAGTCAAAGTTTTGGTCAAATTCTGTTTTTAAAATAAAACAGAAAAAAGGAAAAACGTTCGAAACTAACCACGTCGAAGGCGTATTTTGGGTTACGTCTTCACTTACGCCTGCGTGGACCGGCGCTGGGTCACAGACAGGGGGGCCTGCGCTGTCAGGTTCATCCCCCTCCCTCCCGCTTTCCTGGCCAGGGAGCAGAGGCGAGCTCCGGCGACGCCAGTCGGCGGAAGGCTACTCCCCGCGGGGTACTAGGCACGGGGATAGGTTCCGCATGAGCTAGCGGTCCTCTCGATAGTCACCACTGCCGGAGTGGTGGACAGGGTCACCGGCGGCGAGCTCCGAGGCGGATGGAGGTTTCGGGTTGGTTTGGGGATTCGGTTTACGGTGGCTCTCAATCGGAATTAAGGGACGAGACGGCTCCGCTGGGTCAAGGAAAGACTAGAGGTGGCGAGTATGGGGTCGGAGGGGCTCTGGCTGCGAAGTAACCAACCGGAGTGCGGCGGCGGCTGCACTTGCCGGAGGCGAGGATGACGACCTCCTCTGGTCAAACTGCTGCGAGGGGAGTTGGCTACGGTTGACTTGAGGCTGTTGACGAGTGCAAGGGAGGCCGAGGGCGCTATTTATAGCAGGGTAGCGTCGGTTCCCGACGGTAGCCGTGGATAAGCTCGACGGTGCGCTTACTACTGTCGCCGGAGGCGGCTAACGACGAACTCTCCACTGTCCAAGGAGGCGAGCTGGCACACTGCGGTGGTTTGGGCGGTGCCGACCTCAGCAGGGGCGGGCTCCCGACGCCTGCGTGCCGCCAAAAGGCTCGCTGCAGCGGCGCTGCGAGGAGCCAGGGGTGAATGCATGTCACGGGCGAACGAACAAGATCGTGGCTTGGTCCCTCGGGCAAGAAAAGACCAGGAGGTACGGAGTAAGCGCGACGCGGCGGCTCAGCGCACGGCTACAGTTAGCGCGCTCTGGGCACACCCAGTGCACACCCACCAACCGCTCGGCGAAATGCCATGGCACCCCAGAGGGCTTAGATGATACTGCAAGTTACCACTGGTTAGTGTGGTTACTAAATCTCTAGTGGACAAGCTGGCTAGGCAAATAAAGCAACTCTATAATGCTAACTAAAATCTATGCCAAAACGGTTCAAGCACTCCAACTGTTCGACGAAATGCTAGGGGCATCGAGATGGTTTTGCAAGTAACCAAAATTTCCAGATCAGAGTCTCTTTAGGTACTAGAAAACATGGCGTGGTTGTTTTGGGAAAAATCAAAACTTGATAGTGCAAGTTTTGCAAATCTTTAGTTCTGGACAGAATGTAAATTGCATTATTGCTTGCACTAAAAATCCTCCAATGGGTCCACTCTCCTGGACTTAAGGGTTTTGTAGGGAGGACTATAGGTAGGAAAAAGGATCATGTGCAACAGAGCAATAAAAAATGGAGTTGCAGTAGAAAAGGCCAAACTGGTCCAGAGAGCAAAAGGGGATGTTTTGCTCAATTTTTGCAAAGAACATTCATGGGTTTTTGCATAAAAATGAGTTATATGCCTCTACTACCATCCCCAAATACTTGGCAATTTTTTTAAAGAATTATTTAAAGGGGTTATAGTGCAAAGGTCCCAACTGGGCCAGTTTAGAAAACTTGGGGTAGGGCTCACAATTTTCAATAAATAAAAGATATTATTGCACCAGAGTGATATAAAAACACCACATGACATCCCCAAATTTTGTTGAAAATTTTAGATGCATATATCAAATGGTTGCAATGCAAAAGAGGCTCTAAAACTTATGAAAATCTCTTTAAAAGAAGAAAGCTCAAGAAAATAATTATGCAAATAAATCCACTGATAAAAGAATTGTTTTTGTTGAGAGGGTACACAAGTCCAATGATAATCTAGGAAGGCCTTTACTTGGGGTAAAAACTCCAGAATATTAAAGAAAAGGGGTTCTGAACTCAAAAGAAAATCCAGAAAGCAAAATTTTTAAACTCCTGGCAAAATTTTAATAGTCAAAACATGGTTAAATTTTTGGGGTGTTACAACACTACCCCCCTTACGAAAAATCTCATCCTCGAGATTTGATAGGGGTTGTTTTGAAAATTTTTACTCCTACTATCACAAAAATATCCGTCCTACTCCTGTATTTAAAACGTAGCTACAGTGAGAGGGCAATAAGTGGTGTAAAACTACAGTGTGGCATGCTGGCGTTGCATGGAAAATTTTCGGTCAGTTTCTACTATTGGTTACAGTAAATTTAGAATAAACTTCTAAATTACTGAAAATACGCTGGTCGTACCTGAGAGCACAGTGCTCTTTGTGGCTGACAGGTGGACCCAGGGTCCACTGTCGGTCTCTTCCCCTACCTCTGGCTCCCTCTTCTTCCTCTCTCCAGCGCGCTTTCCCGCGCTTTCTCCACCGGTGACGTCTAGCTCATAGGGAATCTAGGCCATACTGCAGTAGTGCGCGGCATGCTAGCTGCCGGCGCAGCGTGCACTCACCTCGCGGGCCAATGCGCTGTCGGCACTGCTCGCAGATTCGCCTCCGAACACCGGTGATCGAGCGACGAGCGGCGCTGGTGGACTTCGCCCACCGTACATCGATCTTGAGCTATAAAACGACTGTGGTGCTCCTTCTTCTTCCTCCACCCGACCTCGCTTCTCCTTCTCCTCCCTTCTCCTTCATTTCTGTCTGCAGGAGCCTCGAGACGAGGCTCTAATGGCGGAGGTGATACCGGACTGGTACGTGATCCTGATGTGCGGAGGGTTGGCGGCATTGCTGGGGTTCTCCGTGCTCCTGTGTGTGATGATCCTCGATGATCGTCGCGATGCTGCCGCTCGAGTGTTAGCTCTCCGCGGTGGTGGTGATCACGATGATTAGGTGCGGTGTCAGGTGCTAACTACTGTCAGGGTGCCGGAGGTAACTTGTACCCGAGTAATTACTCACAAATCTCTCCCTCTGAGACTGTGGGGTGTTAGGGAGGCGATTAGTTTGGTGCAAAAAAATGTGCGCGTGGATTTGCACTAGGTTGTGTGGTTGGGGTCGTGAGTCTGCTGTTATGGTGCTGCGTGAAATAAAAATCTATGTCGTGAAGAAACGTATGCTGCAACAACTCCGAGAAAAATCTCACTTCAGGATTTACTGAGAGTGAAAACAGTTAATAAAATTTTATCGTAGTAAAAATCACTCACATGGATTGAAACTAAAGATTTAATTCATCACACAAATTTTGGGATACCACACACAAGTTGCAACACAAAAAAAATAACTGCAGGGACAATAAACACAGCAATGACATCTACAACGATAATGGTAATTGGACAGGGTCCTGAGAAAAAGTCTCTGGAATCGGGGCACACTCTTCTTCTATCGGGGGGAGTGGGTTGACCAGTCGATGAATGTGCCTTTCCTAGTTGGGCCTCAGTGGTCTGCCGATGGCGATCTGAGGATTCAAATCAGCGAGGCTTTGGAGATATCCCATTACTCGCTGGGTCAAACGCTCTTGCACGATGACATAGTGGGCAAGATTGGGCAGTACTGGGTCTCTCTTGATTCGTCCATCGGGAAAAGATGTAACTTCTCCGGGTGCTGCACGACTCGGGAAATAATAATACCCCCGTTCGCTGGCATAGGGTACCGCGAATCAAAGGCGTGTAAGCGCCTCGTACGCAGCAGCTTCTATGGCCATATGCGGAGTTGGCATAGATTTCCCCACAAAGGAAGCTTCCGTGGGGTCTTGGTTTGGGTTTGTGGGAGGGACGTGCACCACTGCCCAATATTTCGAGGTGGATGGGGTGATCCTCGATTTGAGCAACTCATACTGTGGTGGATGGATAGCACTCATGGTACTGTAGGTAAAGTCCCACAAAATTTTAACAAAGCTACCTGGAGTTGCATCTGGAGTCCTTAGATAGATACTAGGGCTCGACATGGCAATGGAAATGGTTGTGCAAGTGGTGCTCAAGGTGAGGGGTACCTGGTAATATCACGGGGTGGCCTTTTTATACAGCATTGGGGCTGGGTTATTTACCGTGGTGAAAGGTAACTAGTCGAGCGAGTCTGCTCCATGGGGTCGGGGTCAATGCTACAGATACACATATCTCATAAAAGTGACGTATTATTGTGGGTGTCGTCAGTGTGGTTTTGGTAGCTATGCCCGGAATTAAAAATGCAACCGCATGCTAACATATTTATGCAAGGCTACTATTAAAACAATGGCACACAAGCAGGCTGCGATTATTCAAGGCGATGCACGATACATAATTACAGGGTGCGAGCATACTGAGACTTGGTACTACTCGAGTGACTTAGTCTACCTCGTTTATATCTAAACGAGCCTACCTTGTGGACGTCGAGGCTTCTCCACGGGCTTCACCATCGGGATTAGCTGGAGGGGGTTGAGGGGCTGCCATGTCGGGGTAGCGATGATGACCATCCCGGGGATTGTTGGTCACAATCCCGCTGGAGCGTGTTCCCAAAAGGCGATGAAGCACTTCTGGGGACACCAAAGTATTGTGGTCGATGGCTGGGGTAGACCTCAAGGACTCGATCGGGTGTCCGAACAGCATGACTCGGTTGTCGGCGTCGGGATCATCTTCTCCTCTCGCCGGGGCTCGGCGGACCAGCTCTCCACGAGATGCGATCAGATCAAGGGTGATTTGATCGAACAGTTCCTCTAGTGCACCTACATGGCGCACCAGATGCAACATTGCAGGATCCGTCTCGTGATCGCCGTTGGCGACCTGGGGTGGCCTACATACCTGTCACGGCTGGGGTAGTAGTGGAAAGAGCAACAATTAACTCTGGGCGACAAGTGCTGGAGTTGAACTATAGCCTCTCGAGCAGTTAGTTGGATGGCTTGTGGCTCAAAGGAAGTTGTCCTTCCGGTGAACCTGTAGGGGCGTTCTGGTGATAGACCCCTACCATAGATGTGTACAGTGGCCAAGAATTGACGGTTCTCTCCGCTCATGGGTCCTTGGTACACAACATATTCTGGGGGCTCCTCTTACGCGAAGGCACCGCGGGTGAGGTTTGCTAGCACGGTCACAAAACCTCCAAGGTTGTTTGCCGTGGTTTCATTGTGCACGACGGGGCCAGGCATCATGGCTCGGTTTGGGGAAAGAGGCTCTGCTGTGCTGTGTTGAGGTTAGCGCGCCCTTTTTATAGAAAAAGAGGGCGGAGTCTTCCTTCGCACGCTTGCGAATGAGACAATTTAGGTGTCGGTCACTGGCGCGTGATCGACAGGCTAGGCAGATAGGTTGGGCACCGACTACCAAAAGGTGTCGGGTCACTGTGGGGCTATCTTACGCGAGAAGCTTGGCCGAGGTTAGGTTATGGTTTGGTGGTTTGGTTAACCTAGGTCTATTGACCTGGCTAAGATAGGATTAGCCAATGGTCAGCCTGGCTCTGATACCAAGTTTGTCAGGACCGGGTTTTCGGGATATTAATTTCCTAGAAAATGGCCCTTGTGTTCACCAGCCCTAGGATTACTATTAGCTGATGAGGCACAAACTTAATACAGAAAATTCCAAGCAAATTACAGAATATGTTGTACAAGACCATTCTGGCCTATGAGTACAACACAGGGTTTCTAGTGGTTGATGGCGGAAGCGGTTTGTGGTCTTTCAGCGTCTATGGGACTCCAATTCCCACAGGAACAGCTGACCTGGATAACTCCTATCTTCGCGAGGTTGCTATCACCATTGATTGGGTTCCGGGGCTGTCATCGCAACGCTCCTCTCCAAGCAAGAAATCTGGCCAAGACAATAGCCAGGGACAAGCCAGTGAGTACTTTGAATGTACCCGCAAACATTATGAACACGGGTGTAATATAACAAACGATAAATCTGCTCTGAAATATTCTATGATCGCAACGTCAGTCATAAAATAAAATCCTTGACGTACGCAAGCAAGTTATTCACATAAAATACGAATAGTGTAATTAGAGAGTAGAGATAGAATGCCTTAGTCAGGCGTCTGAGCGACACCTCATAAAGGGCTTATAAAGTAAATAAATAACAAGCATGCCGCAGTCGGGCGTCTCAGCGACGCCACATAAAGGGCTTATAAATTAAACATATAACAAGCATGACGCAGTCGGGCGTCTCAGCGACACCACATAAAGGGCTTATAAAGTAAACATATAACAAGCATGCCGCAGTCGGGCGTCTCAGCGACACCACATAAAGGGCTTATAATAGAATAATCACAGTGAATATCCAGGAGGTAGAACCGTCCCAGGGATACTCAATAAATCAAATAATGAAAATAGTTAGTCCACAATAATAATAATCATAATCATCATATGTCACCGGTCATAATCAATGTTCTGACTTAGTAGTTTTTCCTTCGAAGACCGACACTAAGACCGACACTTGACCCAACCCAGGCTATAGCCCTTAACCATGGACACGACTATTCGAATAGATATAATCTCTGTAGAGGGTGTACTCTTTACCCACGAGTAACGGATTCCGTTAGTCCATCCGGACTAATTCCGTCTACGGTCTTTTAATTGAAAACACACCTAACCGCACACACCAGCCTGACTTATCGGTGTCTGGAATCACCCATGACACCTGTTTAAGCAAATTCTAAGTGGGGAGGCTACAACCTCGATTAGCATGGGATCACAAAATTTATACCGCGCACAAACTAGGGGAGCTACCCCTTCGGCTACAACCGAAAACACCCATGCCCCCGGACTAGGTGGCCTGCCTACCGGATGCCTTCGGTATCTTCCACCATTGCCTCTCTGTACGGTGTGTGCTAGAAAGGGGTTGACAACTTACTGAACCGTACCCTACCTACGGCAGGGACAAGTGGTAGTACGAAACAAGTATGGGGGTTACTGGAACAAGACTCGATCTACGGTCGACTCAAGAGGTTTAAGTATTCCCTGCATGATTTGCATAACCAATATATTTCAACGAACAGACAGGATCACCACTCGACATACCTCATCATGCCGTACCGGACATAACCATCTCGACGGAGGACTAGAGACAAGCCCGTGTCTACCCAAGACAGAGGCTTTCCCGGGTTCCTTTCGGCATGCATGAAAGGCATATGATGGTGACTACTATTCCAAACATAGCAAACTCCAATGGCATGAAATCATCAATATGCACTCATGAGTTTGAACGTATCATCACATAACATAACGGATACTCCGTGTCGAGGTGGTATTGTAACCGTGTCAGATAACACACACAATATTATGCGAGGGTACAGAATACTTGCCTTCAAGAGTGTGCAAGTGGGGTGTGCCTTTTGAAAGTTGACTTCTTCTTCAAAAACCTATTTTTGAAATTATTCAAACTAACACATAGTTTCAAAACAGTGCAAAAGAGTTGTCTGATTTTTTTTCAAATAAATCTTAAAATAAACTAGACTAAATTTGAGAGAGGTAGGAAAAAGAATCAACTCATTTGGAGTTATATTTAAAAAGTTATAGCCAGTCAAAGTTTTGGTCAAATTCTGTTTTTAAAATAAAACAGAAAAAAGGAAAAACGTTTCAAAACTAACCACGTCGAAGGCGTATTTTGGGTTACGTCTTCACTTACGCCTGCGTGGACCGGCGCTGGGTCACAGACAAGGGGGCCCGCGCTGTCAGGTTCATACCCCTCCCTCCCGCTTTCCTGGCCAGGGAGCAGAGGCGAGTTCCGGCGACGCCAGTCGGCGGAAGGCTACTCCCCACGGGGTACTAGGCACGGGGATAGGTTCCCCATGAGCTAGTGGTACTCTCGATAGTCACCACCGCCGGAGTGGTGGATAGGGTCGCCGACGGCGAGCTCCGAGGCGGACGGAGGTTTCGGGTTGGTTTGGGGATTCGGTTTACGGTGGCTCTCAATCGGAGTTAAGGGATGAGACGGCTCCGCTGGGTCAAGGAAAGACTAGAGGAGGTGAGTATGGGGTCGGAGGGGCTCTGGTTGCGAAGTAACCAACCGGAGTGCGGCGGCGGCTGCACTTGCCGGAGGCGAGGATGACGACCTCCTCTGGTCAAACTGCTGCGAGGTGAGTTGGCTACGGTTGACTTGAGGCTGTTGACGAGTGCAAGGGAGGCCGGGGGCGCTATTTATAGCAGGGCAGCGTCGGTTCCCGATGGTAGCCGTGGATAAGCTCGACGGTGCGCTTGCTGCTGTCGCCGGAGGCAACGTGGCGATGGCCGGTTGGCTTCAGGGGCTAACGACGAACTCTCCACTGTCCAAGGGGGCGAGCTGGCGCGCTGCGGTGGTTTGGGCGGTGCCGACCTGAGCAGGGGCGGGCTACCGATGCCTGCGTGCCGCCACAAGGCTCACTGCGGCGGCGCTGCAAGGAGCCAGGGGTGGCAGCATGTCACGGGCGAACGGACAAGATCGTGGCTTGGTCCCTCGGGCAAGAAAAGACCAGGAGGTATGGAGTAAGCGCGACGCGGCGGCTCGGCGCGCGGCTGCAGTTGGCGCGCTCTGGGCGCGCCCAGTGCACGCCCACCAACCGCTCGGCAAAATGCCATGGCACCCTAGAGGGCTTGGATGATACTGCAAGTTACCAGACTGGTTAGGGTGGTTACTAAATCTCTAGTGGACAAGCTGGCTAGGCAAATAAAGCAACTCTATAATGCTAACTAAAATCTATGCCAAAACGGTTCATGCACTCCAACTGTTCGACGAAATGCTAGGGGCATCCAGATGGTTTTGCAAGTAACCAAAATTTCCAGATCAGTGTCCCTTTAGGTACTAGAAAACATGGCGTGGTTGTTTTGGGAAAAATCAAAACTTGATAGTGCAAGTTTTGCAAATCTTTAGTTCTGGATAGAATGTAAATGGCATTATTGCTTGCACTAAAAATCCTCCAATGGGTCCACTCTCCCGACTTAAGGGTTTTGTAGGGAGGACTATAGGTAGGAAAAAGGATCATGTGCAACAGAGCAATAAAAAATGGAGTTGCAGTAGAAAAGGCCAAACTGGTCCAGAGAGCAAAAGGGGATGTTTTGCTCAATTTTTGCAAAGAACATTCATGGGTTTTTGCATAAAATGAATTATATGCCTCTACTGCCATCCCCAAATACTTGGCAAATTTTTTAAAGAATTATTTAAAGGGGTTATAGTGCAAAGGTCCCAACCGGGCTAGTTTAGAAAACTTGGGGTAGGGCTCAAAATTTTCAATAAATAAAAGATATTATTGCACCAGAGTGATATAAAAACACCACATGACATCCCCAAATTTTGGTGAAAATTTTAGATTCATATATCAAATGGTTGCAGTGCAAAAGAGGCTCTAAAACTTATGAAAATCTCTTTAAAAGAATAAAGCTCAAGAAAATAATTATGCAAATAAATCCACTGATAAAAGAATTGTTTTTCTTGAGAGGGTACACAAGTCCAATGATAATCTAGGAAGGCCTTTACTTGGGGTAAAAACTCCACAATATTAAAGAAAAGGGGTTCTGAACTCAAAAGAAAATCCAGAAAGCAAAAATTTTAAACTCCTGGCAAAATTTTAATAGTCAAAACATGGTTAAATTTTTGGGGTGTTACACATGTATGAGAACAAAGTGTGGACTTTGGTTGACTTGCCCGATGATCGGCAAGCTATAGAAAATAAATGGATCTTCAAGAGGAAGACGGACGGTGATGGTAGTGTTACTATCTTCAAAGCTCGAATTACCGTAAAAGGTTTTCGACAAGTTCATGGTGTTGACTACAATGAGATTTTCTCACTCGTATCGATGCTTAAGTCTATCCGAATCATGTTAGGAATTGCCGCATTTTATGAAATATGGCAAATGGGTATCAAAACTGCTTTCCTTAATGGATTTATTAAAAAAGAGTTGTATATAATGCAACCAGAAGGTTTTGTCAATCCTAAAGGTGGTAACAAAATGTGCAGGCTCCAACGATCCATCTATGGATTTGTGCAAGCATCTCAAAGTTGGAATATATGCTTCGATGAGTTGATCAAAGCATATAGTTTTATACAGACTTGCGTTGAAGCCTGTATTTACAAGAAAGTGAGTGGGAGCACTACAGCCTTCCTGATAAGTATATGCGAATGACATATTGTTGATCAGAAATGATGTAGAATTTTTTAGAAAGCATAAAGGAGGGTTTGAAAGGAGTTTTTCAAAGAAATACCTTGGTGAAGCTACTTACATATTGGGCATCAAGATCTATAAAGATAGATCAAGACGCTTGATAAGATTTTTCAGTGAGTACATACCTTGATAAGGTTTTGAAGTAGTTCAAAATGGAACAGTCAAAGAAGGAGTTCTTTCCTGTGTTGCAAGGTGTAAAGTTGAGTAAGACTCAAAACCCGAACACAGAAGAAAATAGAAAGAGAATGATAGTCATTCCCTATGCATCAACCATAGGTTCTATAAAGTATGCTATGCTGTGTACCAAACCTGTTGTGTACTTTTCCATGAGTTTGGCAAGAGAGTACAATAGTGATCCAGTAGTAGATCACTAGACAACGGTCAAAAAATTATCCTTAGAGGACTAAGGAAATATTTCTCTGTTATGGAGGTGATAAAGAGTTCGTCGTAAAGAGTTACGTCGATGCAAGCTTTTACACTAATCTAGATGACTCTAAGTCTCAATTTGGATACGTATTGAAAGTGGGAGCAATTAGCTAGAGTAGCTCCATGCAGAGCATTATAGACATAGAAATTTGCAAAATACTTACGGATCTGAATGTGGCAGACCCGTTGACTAAACTTCTCTCATAAGCAAAACATGATCACACCTTAGTACTCTTTGGGAGTTAATCACATAGCGATGTGAATTAGATTATTGACTCTAGTAAACCCTTTAGGTGTTGGTCACATCGCGATGTGAACTATGGGTGTTAATCACATAAAGATGTGAAAATCACATGGCAATGTGGAGTAGATTATTGACTCTAGTGCAAGTGGGAGACTGAAGGAAATATGCCCTAGAGGCAATAATAAAGTTGTTATTTTATATTTCCTTATTTCATGATAAATGTTTATTATTCATGCTAGAATTGTAGTAATCAGAAACTTGATACATGTGTGGATACATAGACAAAACACCGTGTCCCTAGTATGCCTCTACTAGACTAGCTCGTTAATCAATGATGGTTAAGTTTCCTAACCATAGGCATGTTTGTCATTTGATGAACATGATCACATCATTAGGATAATGATGTGATGGACAAGACCCATCCGTTATCTTAGCATAATGATCGTTAAGTTTTATAGCTATTGCTTTCTTCATGTCAAATACATATTCCTCTGACTATGAGATTATGCAACTCCCGGACACCGGAGGAATGCCTTGTGTGCTATCAAACGTCACAACGTAACTCGGTGATTATAAAGGTGCTCTACAGGTATCTCCAAAGGTGTTTGTTGGGTTGGCATAGATCGAGATTAGGATATGTAACTCCAAGTATCGGAGAGGTACCTCTGACCCTCTCAGTAATGCACATCATATGAAGCCTTGCAAGCAATGTGACTAATGAGTTAGTTGCGGGATGATGCATTACAGAACGAGTAAAGAGACTTGCCGGTAACGAGATTGAACTAGGTATGAAGATACCGACGATCGAATCTCGGGCAAGTAACATACCGATGACAAAGGGAATAACGTACGTTGACATAGCGGTTCGACCGATAAAGATCTTCATAGAATATGTGGGAACCAATATGAGCATCCAAGTTCCACTATTGGTTATTGACCGGAGAGGTGTCTCGGTCATGTCTACATAGTTCTCGAACCCGTAGGGTCCGCACACTTAACGTTCGATGACGATATGTATTATATGAGTTATGTGTTTTGGTGACCGAAGGTTGTTCGGAGTCCCGGATGAGATCACGGACAAGACAAGGAGTCTCAAAATGGTCGAGAGGTAAAGATTCATATATTGGATGGTAGTATTCGGACACCGGAAGGGTTCCGTAGTGCATCGGGTACATACCGGAGTACCGGAGGGGTTACTGGAACCCCCCGGGGAAAGATATGGGCCATATGGGCCATAGGAGGGAGGAACACCAGCCCACAAAGGGCTGGCACGCCCCCACCAGGGGAAACCGAATTGGACAAGGGGTGGGGGCGGCGCCCCCCTGATACATCTCCAACGTATCAATAATTTTTGATTGTTCCATGCTATTATATTACCCGTTTTGGATGTTTATGGGCTTTATTTTACACTTTTATATCATTTTTGGGACTACCCTACTAACCGGAGGCCCATCCCGTATTGTTGTTTTTTTGCCTATTTCAGTGTTTTGAAGAAAAGGAATATCAAACGGAGTCCAAACGGAATGAAACCTTCGGGAGCGTGATTTTTAGAACGAACGTGATCCAGAGGACTTGGAGTGGAAGTCAAGCAACAACCGAGGTGGCCATGAGGGTGGAGGGCGCGCCCCCCTATCGCATGGGCCCCTCGAGCGTCCACCGACCTACTTCTTCCTCCTATATATAGCCATGTACCCTGAAAACATCAGGGGAGCCAACGAAAACCTAATTCCACCGCCGTAACCTTCTGTATCCGCGAGATCCCATCTTGGAGCCTTCGCCGGCGCTCTGCCGGAGGGGGAATCAACCATGGATGGCCTCTACATCATCTCCAAGGCCTCTCCGATGAGTTGTGAATATTTTACCATAGACCTTCGGGTCCATAGTTATTAGCTAGATGGCTTCTTCTCTCTCTTTGAATCTCAATACCAAGTTCTCCTTGATCTTCTTGGAGATCTATTCGATGTAACTCTTTTTGCGGTGTGTTTGTCTAGATCCGATGAATTGTGGGTTTATGATCAAGTTTATCTATGAGAAATATTTGAATCTCCTCTGAATTCTTTTATGTGTGATTAAGTTATCTTTGTAGGTCTCTTCGAATTATCAGTTTGGCTTGGCCTACTAGATAGATCTTTCTTGCAATGGGAGAAGTGCTTAGCTTTGGGTTCAAACTTGCGGTGTCCTTTCCCAGTGACAGCAGGGGCAGCAAGGCACGTATTGTATTGTTGCCATCGAGGATTAAAAGATGGGGTTTATATCATATGCATGAGTTTATCCCTCTACATCATGTCATCTTTCTTAATGCGTTACTCTATTCCTTATGAACTTAATACTCTAGATGCATGCTAGATAGCGGTCGATGTGTGGAGTAATAGTAGTAGATGCAGGCAGGAGTCAGTCTACTTGTCACGGACGTGATACCTATATACATGATCATGCCTAGATAATCTCATAATTATTAGCTTTTCTATCAATTGCTCGACAGTAATTTGTTCACCCACCGTAATACTTATGCTATCTTGAGAGAAGCCACTAGTGAAACCTATGGCCCCCAGGTCTATCTTTTATCATATAATGCTTTCAATCTACTTTTATTTGCATCTTTACTTTTCCAATCTATATTATAGAATACCAAAAATATATTTATCTTATCATATTATCTCTATCAGATCTCACTTTCGCAAGTGGCCGTGAAAGGATGACAACCCCTTTATTGCGTTGGTTGCGAGTTCTTGTTTGTTTGTGTAGGTGCGTGGGACTTTTGAGGAGTGATACGTCCATTTTGCATCATGCTTTTATATCAATATTTATTGCATTATGGGCTGTTATTAGACATTATATCTCAATACTTATAGCTATTCTCTCTTATTTTACAAGGTTTACCATGAAGAGGGGGAATGCCGGCAGCTGGAATTCTGGCTGGAAAAGGAGCAAACGTTGGAAACCTATTCTGCACAGCTCCAAAAGTCCTGAAACTCCACGAAACAACTTTTTGGAAGTAATAAGAATTTCTGAGCGAAAGAAATAGGCCATGGGGCCCACACCCTGTCTAGGAGACAGGGGCGCCCCCCCCCCCTATAGGGCGCGCCCCCTATCTTCTGGGCCCCCTGATGGGACTCCGGCATCCATCTTCTGCTATATCATCATAAAAAATCGTGGGCAAGCTTACAGGACGAAATTCTGCCGCCACAAAGCGGAACCTTGGCGGAATCAATCTAGGGCTCTAGCGGAGCTGTTCTGCCGGGGACACTTCCCTCCGGGAGGGGGAAATCATCACCAATGTCATCACCAACGATCCTCTCATCGGGAGGGGGTCAATCTCCATCAACATCTTCACCAGCACCATCTCCTCTCAAAACCCTAGTTCATCTCTTGTATCCAATCTTGTATCAAAACCACAAATTGGTACCTGTGGGTTGCTTGTAGTGTTGATTACTCCTTGTAGTTGATGCTAATTGGTTTACTTGGTGGAAGATCATATGTTCAGATCCTTTATGCATATTATTACTCGTCTGATTATGAACATGAATATTCTTTGTGAGTAGTTACGTTTGTTCCTGAGGACATGGGTGAAGTCTTGCTATCAGTAGTCATGTGAATTTGGTATTCGTTCGATATTTTGATGAGATGTATGTTGTCTTTTCCTCTAGTGGTGTTATGTGAACGTCGACTACATGAAACTTCACCATTATTTGGGCTAGAGGAAGGCATGGGGAAGTAATAAGTAGATGATGGGTTGCTAGAGTGACAGAAGCTTAAACCCTAGTTTATGCGTTGCTTCGTTAGGGGTTGATATGGATCCATATGTTTAATGATGTGGTTAGGTTTACCTTAATACTTCTTTTGTAGTTGTCGATGCTTGCAATAGGGGTTAATCATAAGTGGGATGCTTGTCCAAGTTAGGGCAGTACCCAAGTACCGGTCCACCCACATATCAAATTATCAAAGTACCGAACGCAAATCATATGAACGTGATGAACACTAGCTTGGCGATAATTCCCAATGTGTCCCCGGGAGCTCCTTCATTATTATTAGAAATTTTCCAGGCTTATCCTTTGCTACTTAAAGGATTGGGCCACCTTGCTGCACTTTGTTTACTTTATTTACTTGTTACTCATTACTATTTATCTTATCACAAAACTATCTATCACCTACAATTTCAGTGCTTGCAAAGAAAACCTTACTGAAGACCGCTTATCATTTCCTTCTGCTCCTCGTTGGGTTCGGCACTCTTACTTATCGAAAGGACTACGATAGATCCCCTACACTTGTGGGTCATCAAGACTCTTTTCTGGCGCCGTTTCCGAGGAGTGTGGCGCTTTTGGTGAGTGGAACTTGGTAAGGAAACATTTATATAGTGTGCTGAAATTTTCTGTTACTTGTCACTATGGAAGCTAATCCTTTGAGGGGCTTGTTTGGGGTATCTTCACCCCAACCAGAAGAGCAAAGAGTTTCTCCTCAACCTACTGAACTTTATGAAAATATTTACTTTGAGATTCGTTCAGGTATGATAGAAAAACTGCTAGCTAATCCATTTGCAGGAGACGGAACATTGCATCCCGATTTACACCTTATCTTTGTGGATGAAGTTTGTGGATTATTTAAGCTTGCAGGTATCCCCGATGATGTTGTCAAAAGGAAGGTCTTCCCTTTATATTTGAAGGGATATGCATTGACATGGTATAAGCTATGTGATGATACGGGATCTTGGAATTATAAGCGATTGAAGCTGGAATTTCACCAGAAGTTCTATCCTATGCATCTTGTTCATCGTGATCGTAATTACATATATAATTTCTGGCCTCGTGAAGGAGAAAGCATCGCTCAAGCTTGGGGAGGCTTAAGTCAATGTTATATTCATGCCCCAATCATGAGCTCTCTCGGGAAATGATTATTCAGAACTTTTATGCTCGGCTTTCTCTTGATAATCGCAACCTGATACTTCCTGTGCTGGTTCTTATATGCTGAAGACTATTGATTTCAAATGGGACTTATTGGAAAGAATTAAACGCGACTTTGAAGATTGGGGTTCCGACAATGGTAAGGAGTCAGGTATGACACCTGAGTTCGATTGTGTTAAATCTTTTATGGATACCGATGCTTACCGTGGATTTAGCTCTAAGTATGGACTTGACTCTGAGATAGTAGCTTCTTTCTGTGAATCTTTTGCTACTCATGTTGATCTCCCTAAATAGAAGTGGTTTAAATATAATCCTCCTATTGAAGTGAAAGTAGTTGCACCTATTACAGTTGAAGAAAAGATTATTACCTATAGTGATCCTATTGTTCCTACTGCTTATGTTGAAAAACCTCCTTTTCCTGTTAGGATAAAAGATCATGCTAAAGCTTCGACTGTTGTTCATAAGAGTAATACTAGGACTTATACACCTCCTGAGCAAATTAATGTTGAACCTAGTATTGCTATGATTAAAGATCTCTTGGATGAGGATTTAGATATGTTATTTCTTTCTTGGGTGAGACTGCTAATATTGCTAGACCGGATGCTAAGACACGTAGACCCGTTGTAGGCATGCCTGTTATTTCGGTTAAAATAGGAGATCATTGCTATCATGGCTTATGTGATATGGGTGCTAGTGCTAGTGCAATACCTTATACCTTATATAAAGAAATTATGCATGACATTGCACCCGTGGAATTGGAAGACATTGATGTTACTATTAAGATTGCTAATAGGGATACCATTAAACCTATTGGGATTGTAAGAGATGTCGAAGTTTTGTGTGGGAAGGTTAAATACCCTGCCGATTTTCTTGTTCTTGGTTCCCCACAAGATGATTTTTGTCCCATTATTTTTGGTAGACCCTTCTTGAATACTGCTAGTGCTAAGATTAATTGTGAAAAGAATATTGTCACTGTTGGCATAGATGGTATGTCTCATGAGTTTAATTTGGCTAAGTTTAGTAGACAACCTCGTGAAAGGGAACCACCTAGTAAGGATGATATTATTGGTCTTGCTTCCATTGCTGTTCCTCTAGCTGATCCGTTAGAACAATATTTGCTAGACCATGAAAATGATATGTTTAGGAAGGAAAGGGATGAAATAGATGAAGTGTTCCTTAAACAGGAACCTATGCTGAAACATAACCTTCCCGTTGAAATTCTTGGGGATCCCCCTCCACCCAAGGGTGATCCCGTGTTTGAGCTCAAACCATTACCTGATAATCTTAAGTATGCTTATCTTGATGAAAAAGAAATATATCATGTTATTATTAGTGCTAACCTTTCAGAGAAAGAAGAAGAAAGATTATTGAAAACTCTGAAGAAGCACCGAGCAGCTATTGGATATACTCTGGATGATCTTAAGGGCATTAGTCCCACATTATGTCAACACAAAATTTCAGTGGAGAAAGATGCCAAACTAATTAGAGATCCTCAAAGACGATTAAATCCCAAGATGAAAGAAGTGGTAAGAAAGGAGATACTAAAACTCCTTGAGGCATGTATTATTTATCCCGTTGCTGATAGTGAATGGGTAAGCCCTATTCATTATGTTCCTAAAAAGGGAGGTATTACTGTTGTTCCTAATGATAAATATGAATTGATCCTGCAAAGAATTATTACAGGTTATAGGATGGTAATTTATTTCCGTAAGTTAAATAAAGCTACTAAGAAAGATCATTACCCCTTACCTTTTATTGATCAAATGCTAGAAAGACTATCCAAACACACACATTTTTGCTTCTTAGATGGTTATTCTGGTTTCTCTCAGATACCTGTATCAGCGAAGGATCAATCTAAAACTACTTTTACTTGCCCTTTTGGTACTTTTGCTTATAGACGTATGCCTTTTGGTTTATGTAATGCACCTGCTACCTTTCAAAGATGCATGATGGCTATATTCTCTGATTTTTTTGAAAATATTTGTGAGGTATTCATGGATGACTTCTCAGTATATGGATCCTCTTTTGATGATTATTTGAGCAACCTTGATCGATTTTTGCAGAGATGCGAAGACAGTAGTCTCGTCCTAAATTGGGAAAAGTGTCACTTTATGGTTAATGAAGGCATTGTCTTGGGGCACAAGATCTCCGAGAGAGGTATTGAAGTTGATAAAGCCAAAGTTGATGCTATTGAAAAGATGCCATGTCCCAAGGACATAAAAGGTATAAGAAGTTTCCTTGGTCATGCCGGTTTTTATGGGAGGTTCATTAAGGACTTTTCTAAAATCTCTAGGCCTCTGACTAATTTATTGCAAAAAGATTTTCCTTTTGTCTTTGATGATGATTGTGTATAAGCATTTGAAACACTTAAGAAAGCTTTGATTACTGCACCTATTGTTCAGCCGCCTGATTGGAATTTACCTTTTGAAATTATGTGTGATGCTAGTGATTATGCTGTAGGTGCTGTTTTAGGGCAAAGAGTCGATAAGAAATTGAATGTTATCCAGTATGCTAGTAAGACTCTTGATAATACCCAGAGAAATTATGCTACCACTGAAAAAGAGTTCTTAGCAGTTGTGTTTGCATGTGATAAGTTTAGACCTTATATTGTTGATTCCAAAGTTACTATTCACACTGATCATGCTGCTATTAAATATCTTATGGAAAAGAAAGATGCTAAGGCTAGACTCATTAGATGGGTTCTCTTGCTCCAAGAATTTGACTTGCATATTATTGATAGAAAGGGAGCTGAGAACCCCATTGCAGACAACTTGTCTAGGTTAGAGAATGTTCTTGATGACCCAGTGCCTGTTAATGATAGCTTTCCTGATGAACAATTAGCGGTCGTCAATGCTTCTCGTACTGCTCCTTGGTATGCCGATTATGCTAATTCATTGTTGCTAAATTTATACCGCCTAGTTTCACATACCAGCAAAAGAATAAGTTCTTTTATGATTTAAGACATTACTTTTGGGATGATCCACACCTTTATAAAGAAGGATTAGATGGTGTTATTAGACGTTGTGTGCCTGAGGATGAACAGGAATAGATTCTACGTAAGTGTCACTCTGAATCTTATGGAGGACACCACGCTGGAGATAGAACTGCACACAAGGTACTACAATCTGGTTTTTATTGGCCTACTCTCTTCAAAGGTGCTCGTAAATTTGTCTTATCTTGTGATGAATGCCAAAGAATAGGTAACATTAGTAGACGTCAAGAAATTCCTATGAATTATTCTCTTGTTATTGAACCGTTTGATGTTTGGAGCTTTGATTATATGGGACCTTTTCCTACCTCTAATGGTTATACACATATTTTAGTTGCTGTTGATTACGTTACTAAGTGGGTAGAAGCTATTCCAACTAGTAGTGCTGATCATAACACTTCTATTAAAATGCTTAAAGAAGTTATTTTTCCGAGGTTTGGAATATCTTATGACTGATGGTGGTTCACATTTTATTCATGGTGCCTTCCGTAAGATGCTTGCTAAGTATGACGTCAATCATAGAATAGCATCTCCTTATCATCCCCAGTCTAGTGATCAAATAGTGTTGAGCAATAGAGAGCTCAAATTAATTTTGCAAAAGACTGTGAATAGATCTAGAAATAATTGGTCCAAAAAACTTGATGATGCATTATGGGCCTATAGAACTGCATACGAAAATCCTATGGGTATGTCTCCATATAAGATGGTTTATGGAAAAGCGTGTCATTTACCTCTTGAACTTGAACATAAGGCATATTGGGCTATCAAAGAGCTCAATTATGACTTCAAACTTGCCAATGAGAAGAGGTTGTTTGATATTAGATCACTGGATGAATGGAGAACCCAAGCCTATGAGAATGCCAAGATTTTCAAAGAAAAAGTCAAACGCTGGCATGATAAGAGGATACAAAAGCGTGAGTTTAACGTAGGAGATTATGTTTTATTATTCAACTCTTGTTTAAGATTTTTTTGCAGGAAAACTTCTCTCAAAATGGGAAGGTCCCTACGTTATCGAGGAGGTCTATGGTTCTGGTGCTATAAAAATCAACAACTTCGAAGGCACAAATCCAAGGGTGGTAAGCGGTCAGAGAATTAAACACTATATTTCAGGTAATCCTATCAATGTTGAAACTAATATTATTGAAACCGTAACCCCTGAGGAATACATAAGGGATACTTTCCATAGCGTTCCAGACTCCGAAAAGGTATAGGTATGTGGTACGGTAAGTAAACCGACTCCAAAACAACTCCAATGGCAATTTTTATCAGTTTTGGAATATTTAAGAATTTTAGGAAGAAAGAAGTAGTCCGAAAGGGACACAAGGCCCCCACGAGAGTGGAGGGCGCCCCCCTGTAGGGCGCGCTCCCTGTCTCGTGGGCACCTCATGTGCCTCCCGGACTCCGTTTTCTTGCACGTTACGTATTTTGGTCGGTAAAAATTCATTATATATACTCCCGAAGGTTTTGACCACCGTATCATGCAAATATCCTCTGTTTTCGTTTCGAGCTATTCCTATTGCAGAATTAAGCAAGATGTCTTCTCAGGAGTCAGTTGGGGAGAGCCGGGTGTCTCACCCAACGCCAGGTCTAGGAGCAAATAGCGATGCCTATCACTTTGGACCAACAACGGGATGAGATGGAGGCTGATTTGAAAAGGATAGATGCCATGGAGGAAGATCAAGAAGTCACCTCTCGTCTCTGAGCAGAATTCATGATGGGGGAACTACCGAGCGTGGCTATTCCAACTTCGGTCATCCCTTCCAACTGTAGATCTTCTTGGATATCTATTCGATGTAACTCTTTTTGCGGTGTGTTTGTCGAGATCCGATGAATTGTGGGTTTATGATCAAGTTTATCTATGAGAATATTTGAATCTCCTCTGAATTCTTTTATGTGTGATTAAGTTATCTTTGTAAGTCTCTTAGAATTATCAGTTTGGTTTGGCCTACTAGATTGATCTTTCTTGCAATGGGAGAAGTGCTTAGCTTTGGGTTCAATCTTGCGGTGTCCTTTCCCGGTGACAGCAGGGGCAGCAAGGCACGTATTGTATTGTTTCCATTGAGGATAAAAAGATGGGGTTTATATCATATTGCATGAGTTTATCCCTCTACATCATGTCATCTTTATTAATGTGTTACTCTGTTCTTTATGAACTTAATACTCTAGATGCATGCTGGATAGCGGTCGATGTGTGGAGTAATAGTAGTAGATACAGGCAGGAGTCGGTCTACTTGTCACGGACGTGATGCCTATATACATGATCATGCCTAGATAATCTCATAATTATTCGCTTTTCTATCAATTGCTCGACTGTAATTTGTTCACCACCGTAATACTTATGCTATCTTGAGAGAAGCCACTAGTGAAACCTATGGCCCCCGGGTCTATCTTTTATCATATAAAGCTTTCAATCTACTTTTATTTGCATCTTTACTTTTCCAATCTATATTATAAAATACCAAAATTATATTTATCTTATCATATTATCTCTATCAGGTCTCACTTTCGCAAGTGCCCGTGAAGGGATTGACAACCCCTTTATCGCGCTGGTTGCGAGTTCTTGTTTGTTTGTGTAGGTGCGTGGGACTTTTGAGGGGCCTCCTACTAGATTGATACCTTGGTTCTCAAAAACCGAGGGAAATACTTATGCTACTATTGCTGCATCACCCTTTCCTCTTCAAGGAAAACCAACGCAAGCTCAAGACCTAGCACCTCCCTTTCCTTCCCGTTATCCTACTCCTTCCCCCTTTCCCCCTCTGGAAAAAGGAAGGGGGGGAGAATCCCACTAGGAGTCCAAGTGGGAGCCCCCACTTGGGGCGCGCCTAGGACGGCCTCCTCTCTCTCTCCCTCCATTATATACGGGGGGCTCCCCTACGAGACACACCAATTTTTCCAAGCCATGTGCTGCGCCCCCTCCATAGTTTACGGCTTCGGTCATATTCTCGCGGTGCTTAGGCGAAGCCCTGCGCGGATCACTTCACCATCACTGTCACCACGCCGTCGTGCTGACGGAACTCATCTACTCCTTCAACCCTCTGCTGGATCAAGATCTCGAGGAACGTCATCGCGCTGAACATGTGCATAACTCGGAGGTGCCGTACGTTCGGTGCTTGATCGGTCGGAACAACAAGAAGTTCGACTACATCAACCGCATTGTCAATTGCTTCCACTTTCGGTCTACGATGGTACGTGGACACACTCTCCCCCTCTCATTTCTATCATCGCCTAGATAGATCTTGCGTGAGCGTAGGACTTTTTTTTTTGAAATTGCACGCTACATTCCCAACAAATGCATTCCCTTAGGCCCAAATATGGTGAAGTGTCATGTAGTCGACGTTCACATGACACCACTAAGGGAATCACAACATACATACTATCAAAATATCGAACACATATCAAGTTCACATGATTACTTGCAACATGATTTCTCCCGTGACCTCAAGAACAAAAGTAACTACTCACAAATGATAATCATGCTCTAGATCAGAGGGGTATTAAATAGCAAAATGGATCTGAACATATAATCTTCCACCAAGTAAACCATATAGTAATCAACTACAAGATGTAATCAACACTACTAGTCACCCACAAGCACCAATCTATAGTTACGGTAACAAGATTGAACGCAAGAGATGAACTAGGGTTTGAGATGAGATGGTGTTGTTGAAGATGTTGATGGAGATTGCCCTCCCCAAGATGGGAGAGTTGTTGGTGATGACGATGATGATGATTTCCCCTCCGGGAGGGAAGTTCCCCCGGTGGATTCTCTCCACCAGAGGGAAAAAGTGCTCCTGCCCAAGTTCTGCCTCGAGACGGCGGCGCTCCGTCCCAAAAGTCCTCTCCTTATTTTTTCTAGGTCAATATGACTTATATACTAGAAGATGGGTACCGGAGGTGGGTCTGGATGAGCACAACCCACCAGGGCGCGCCTGGGGGCCCAGGCGCGCCCTGGTGTCTTGTGCTCACCAGGGTGGCCCCCTCCAGTACTTATTTGCTCCAGTACTTCTCATTTATTCCATAAAAAATCCTCGTGAAGTTTCAGCTTGTTTGGAGTTGTGTAGAATAGGTGGCCTGACGTAGCTTTTCCAGGTCCAGATGTCCAACTGCCGAAATTCTCCCTCTTTCTGTGTACCTTGCATATTATGAGAGAAAAGGCATTATAATTACTCCAAAAAGCATTGTTATGCATAAAAATAGCATAAATAACAGTAGGAAAACATGATGCAAAATGGACGTATCAACTCCCCCAAGCTTAGACCTCGCTTGTCCTCAAGCGAAAACCGAAATAGAAAAACATGTCCACATTCTTACAGGTGTCGATAAGAAACAAAATACAGACATAGAAGCATCATGTGAATTATTATAACAGAAACATACTTAAACATAAAACTCTTATCATAGAACATTTATCATAGACTTCTAAAAAATAAGTAACAATTCATCACACTGTCAAAGTATAAATCATAAACTCTATTAGAAACCAACAAGCTATGTTCTCAAGTAACTTTGCAACTACAATTCATCATCTTTTCAAGAAGGGTCACGTATCGGAGCCCTTAGGAAAGTCCACATACTCAACCATCATATAGTCTTCTATGATTGCTCACACTCACCGCATACACATGAGCAAAACGTTTCAATCGGACACATAGAAAGATAGGGGCTTATAGTTTCACATCCCAACGTATTCACCTCAAGGGTGATGTCAACAATAATAATTCATGCTACCCATATTCAAATGGACATATGTGCCTAGATCTTTCCTCATCACATGATGCTTGCCAAAGGAGAAAAATAAAAAGGAATAGAGAGAAAAACTTTGACTCTTTGCATAAAAGTAAATACATAAAAGTAAAAGATAGGCCCTTCGCAGAGGGAAGTAGAGGTTGCCATGCGCTTATTTGTTTGTATTCTCAACCCCTTAGTGCAAAATAACGTCACGTTGTATTGCCCCTTGTGATGGCAACCTTTATTATGCAGTCCATCGCTTTTATTCTTCACCATCACAAGTTCGTACAACGCTCAACTTTCTCTTACACTAAATGATCTCACACTTTTAGAAGCAATTTTTATTGGCGTATTGCACTGATGACAACTTACTTGAGGGATCTTGCTCAATCCCTAGGTAGGTATAGTGGACTCTTGAAAATAAGATTTGAGTTTAAGGGTTTTTGGATGCACAAGTAGTATCTCTACTTAGTGCAGGATTTTTGGCTAGCAAAGATAGGGGGCAAGAACCACATGTTAAAGGATCTATGACAATATAACTTCTATGTGAATATGAACAAACATAAATCATTATGTTGTCTTCCTTGTCCAACTTCAACAATTTCGGCATATAATATTTTGATGGGGGCTCACAATCAGAAAAGATTTCTAGGATAGTGTATTTATATGTGAATATTCTCTTCCCTTATTAATTATTTCATGAGTTGCATCATTGACCAATGCTATGTTTGTCAATCTCTAATAAAATTTTCTACTTATACTTTTCCTTATGTGGTGTCATCACCTACCATAAGATTGGCATATGATCTTTTTAATTTATTTCCTTTCTTTTTATTGCAACATGAAAGTCAAGAAAGCAAAAACTCAGACTAAACTTTATTATATATCTCGCACACGATTACAAAGATAGATCACTAAGCAAACTCTTAAAAAGAAAGGATCGAACTGAACTTTTATTCATACAAAGAAAAATATCGAACTAAAATAAGTAAAGGCAAAAGATAGTGGGGTGATACGATACCGGGGCACCTCCCCAAGCTTGGCGGAAGCCAAGGGGAGTGCCCATACCCGATACTCAATTTTCTTTTGGTGATGAAGAAAATGGTGGTGGTGGTGATGAAGTGGGTTTGTCCTTCTTCCTCAGCTTACACTTGAGGATGGAATTTTCCTCCTTCCATTCACCGATCCCCTATTCAAGCTCAAGTACCTTTTTGCATAAATCTTGCTTATTTTCCTGCAAAAGTCAGAAGGGTATAAACTGAACCTTAGGCCTCTTTGCTTTATTTGGGAGGCTTGACTTCTTGAATTCCACATGCATGTCTCCAGGTTGAGGTAATGGGACTTTGCCCTCTTCTGAGCTCGTCTCCTCCTTCTCCCTTGGATAATAGTCTTCCTCTTCCTCCGAAGTCCAACCATAATGCTCCACATCCCCATAGGACTTGGGGTTTGCGACGAAATCAACAACATAGCTTTCACCCTCAAAGTCTTGGGATGACATATTTTCAGATCTGTCAGGAAAATAGCAAGAAAAGAGAACAGAATATTTCTCCGCGATACGGGATAAATAGGTTCGGGAGGGTATATAAAGTTTTTTTATCTTGGGAAACAAACAAACGGAAGAAAAACGGAGTCCGGAAGGTACCCCAGGTGGGCACAACCCACCTGGGCGCGCCTGGCAAGCCAGGCGCGCGCTGGTGTCTTGTGCCCACCAGGGTACGCTTCCCGGAAGTTTCTTATTTTCCTAATTTTCTTAATATTCCAAAACTGACAAAAAATATTTTTGTGGATTTTTTGGAGGCCGTTTAGTTACCTTATCATGTACCTCCTTACACTAGTGCAGGATGCTGCTAACGCGACACTACGATTAGAGACCCTTTGATGAAACTGTGTGCGATGCATTAATCACAAACAGTGGTGTAAAAAACCATCAAAAAAGGTGCAAAACGTTTGCGATGACGGATGCATCATACATAGTTCATATTTTAGTTCTGTGTGTGATGTAGGGCATACGGTTCAGTGCAATTAATTGGTTGCGATGTGGAGCAACAAAAGAAATGGGCAGCCAGATGAAGGTGTGTGCGATAAACATCATACGGTTCACTAGGATGAACTGTTTGTGATTAGGCAACACAAAAGAAACAGTCAGCCAAATCAAGGCATGTGCGATATACGACATGCGGTTCACTCGGATGAACTGTTTGTATTGAGACAAGAGAACATAAACGGTTCAATATAACAAGATGTGTGTGATACGCGACAAACAGGTCTCTAATCAGAAATGTGTGCGAGGACCGATAATAACACAGACGATTGCTGCTAATAAGACGTGTGTGTTGTGCGATGGGATTGCATACAGAATAACAACATATATATACATACACACTTATAAGGACATGGTTGCATAACCAAATTAAACATCCACTTACATAGGTGGCAACTACAACCATGGCATTTGCACACACCAAAGTAAACTATTACATGCATAATTACATAGGTGGCTACTACGCACATGCCATTTCCACACACCAAAGTAAACTATATATTACATGCATGATTAACTAGCATAAGCGATCATCTGATCATCATCTACTGCTTGTGACGCTTGCTCTATTTGTGGCTCGATCCGGGCTCGTTGATTTGGGTAACAAGGCACTTCCTCATGTGAATGATCCGCCTATGCATATCGTAGCATGTGTACACGCTCTTGGCCGCGAACCTGAGGTGAGGTTCATCTAGTCGCCGCATCCATGCCCTGTGCCAGGATACGAGACTTGTTCTCTGGGCATCCTGCTTCATCTTTTCGTAGTAGGGGTCGGTGATGGCCAAGGTGAGTTCAACCAGGGAGTCCTTCTTCGTGTTGCCCCAGACCCTGTAGTGCTCATGGATTTCAGCAAGGTTTCTACAGGCCAAGCCCATAACCTTGAGCGCTTTTACATTGTCGGTGGTTTCCACTGTAGTGAACTTGTAGTCGGTACTGTTGACAAACCTGGCAAAACAGACGCAAGGCTCTGTGGCCATGCAGTAGTGGTAGATGAGGACATGATGGCACACGCACAATTGGGCGACGGCAACCTTCTGATCTTTGCCAGGAAGACCGGCGGTGTATTGGAGGTCGATGCCGGCCACCTTGTACTTGTCTCTAGCAAGAACTGCTCAACGGTATTGATGTAGTCATCCACCACGGCTGGGTCGATGGTGTACACCACCAAGAGATCTGTCTCCTTTGCGTGGGTCTCCACTTTATGCTTGCTGAACTCCATTGGAGTGCCGCTAGACATCCCCTCTCTATGTGTCGTCGTGGGTGTGCTTGTTGTGTTGTGGGGCGCGATCGAAAGGATGAAGAGACTAAGGTTATAATGGCCGCGAGAATTAAAGGGAAAGCCGGACGGCCTAGAATATCGATCGGCATGCCCTGATGGCAGTTGTAATTCATAGCGCGTAACTCCATCGTGCCGCACATAACTGCATCGCGTGGCAACGCACGCAGTGCAACCGCATGCATATGGGGGGCCCCGACGTGATCGTGCACAGGCCCAACCGCTGGCAAAGCGCGCGCAGAGGGATGCGAGCAGAGCCCTCCACGATCGCCTCAACCGAGTAGTTGAACACGCAAGGAAAAGCTATCCACAACCTGAGCGCGCCGACGGACGCGAGCAGAGCGTGCCACGGCGCCTAACGGCGAGCAGAGCTTGCCGAGGGATGCAAGCAGAGGCCGGCACAATGATACGTGGCAAATAAAACAAACTGTGCAAGCGATGTCGGAGACATCAAGCAAGAATCAGATTAGAGTTGCGTGTGTGATACATGGCATACAGTTGATCCATCCTAGCTGTTTGTGATGGAATAAGGCCTATGTGTTGTGGGCAAACGCTTGCTGGTATATAACCTCAATTTTAACCAACAAAATTTTAATGCATGTTACAAAAATTATATAACTGGAAACTATGTTCAAATATGAATCCAACGATATAATCTTTGGCGACATGCATTCGTATTTTGTTAATTAAATCCTACTTATAAACCAGGATGGGGGTATAGTAGGTAATTAAATCGCAAACGTTTTTTATTAAATGTATGTGTACGTGTCCTTTCGTTCTCCTCTTGCACGTCTTGTCACCCCGCTGCCGTATCGGTTCGAGCGCAAGCTTGAGCAGCGCGCGGGGGCATTCTTTTAGCCAAATGATGGCGAGCCCGTTCCCGTGCAAGATTCCCACCCGACTCAGTGAAATCCCCCAAAATCCCAATGCTTACTAGCCTACTATATAAACCCTTGTTGGAAATATGCCCTAGAGGCAATAATAAAATGGTTATTATTATATTTCCTTGTTCATGATAATTGTCTATTGTTCATGCTAAAATTGTATTAACTGGAAACCGTATTACATGTGTGAATACATAGACCACAACATGTCCCTAGTGAGCCTCTAGTTGACTAGCTCGTTGATCAATCGATGGTTATGGTTTCCTGACCATGGACATTGGATGTCATTGATAACGGGATCACATCATTAGGAGAATGGTGTGATGGACAAGACCCAATCCTAAGCATAGCACAAGATCGTGTAGTTCGTTTGCTAAAAGCTTTTCTAATGTCAAGTATCATTTCCTTAGACCATGAGATCGTGCAACTCCCGGATACCATAGGAATGCTTTGGATGTGCCAAACGTCACAAGTAACTGGGTGGCTATAAAGGTGCACTACGAGTATCTCTGAAAGTGTCTGTTGGGTTGGCACGAATCGAGACTGGGATTTGTCACTCCGTGTGACGGAGAGGTATCTCTGGGACCACTCAGTAATGCATCTTCATAATGAGCTCAATGTGACTAAGTAGTTAGTCACGGGATCACACATTACGGAACGAGTAAAGTGACTTGCCGGTAATGAGATTGAACGAGGTATTGGGATATCGACGATCGAATCTCGGGCAAGTAACATACCGATTAACAAACGGAATTGTATACGGGATTGCTTGAATCCTTGACATCGTGGTTCATCCGATGAGATCATCGTGGAACATGTGGGAGCCAACATGGGTATCCAGATCCCGCTGTTGGTTATTGGCCAGAGAGCTATCTCGGTCATGTCTGCATGATTCCCGAAGCCGTAGGGTCTACACACTTAAGGTTCGGTGACGCTAGAGTTGTTATGGGAATTAGTGTGCAGTTACCGAATGTTGTTCGGAGTCCCGGATGAGATCCCGGACCTCACGAGGAGTTCCGGAATGGTCTGGAGGTAAAGATTTATATATGGGAAGTCCTATTTTGGCCACCGGAAAATGTTCGGGATTTTTCGGTATTGTACCAGGAAAATTCTAGAAGGTTCTGGAGTGGGGCCCACCTGCATGGGGGGACCCACATGAACGTGGGTAGTTGAGGCAAGGCCCCACACCCCTGGTCAAGGCGCACCAAGATCCCCCCTTAGAAGGAATAAGATCATATCCCGAAGGGATAAGATCAAGATCCCTAAAAAAGGGGGATACCAATCGGTGGGGAAGGAAATGATGGGATTTCTTTCCTCCCACCTTTGCCAACGCCCCAATGGACTTGGAGGGCAAGAAAACAGCCCCCTCCACCACTATATATAGTGGGGAGGAGCATGGGAGCCACACCCCTTTCTCCTGGCGCAGCCCTCCCCCTCTCCAACTCCACCTCCTTCTCAGTAGTGCTTGGCGAAGCCCTGCCGGAGAACTGCAAGCTCCACCACCACGCCGTCGTGCTGCCGGAGCTCTCCCTCAACTTGTCCTCTCCCCTTTCTGGATTAAGAAGGAGGAGACGTCCCCGGGCTGTACGTGTGTTGAACGTGGAGGCGCCGTCCGTTGGGCGTTAGATCGGATCTTCCGCGATTTGAATCGCCGCGAGTACGACTCCCTCATCCGTGTTCTTGTAACGCTTCCACATCGCGATCTTCAAGGATATGAAGATATACTCATCCTCTCCCTCTCTTGTTGCTAGAATCTCCATAGATTGATCTTGGTGATGCATAGAAAATTTTGAATTATTGCTACGTTCCCCAACAGTGGTATCAGAGCTAGGTCTATTGCGTAGATTCTATGCACGAGTAGAACACAAGTTGTTGTGGGTGTTGATTTTGTTCAATATGCGTACCGTTACTAGTCCTATCTTGTTTCGACGGTATTGTGGGATGAAGCGGCCCGGACCGACCTTACCCGTACACTTACGTGAGACAGGTTCCACCGACTGACATGCACTTGTTGCATAAGGTGGCTAGCGGGTGCCAGTCTCTCCCACTTTAGTCGGATCGGATTCGATGAAAAGGGTCCTTATGAAGGGTAAATAGCAATTGGCATATCATGTTGTGGTTTTGGCGTAGGTAAGAAACGTTCTTGCTAGAAACCCGTAGCAGCCACGTAAAAACTTGCAACAACAATTAGAGGACGTCTAACTTGTTTTTGCAGCATATGCCATGTGATGTGATATGGCCAAGAAGGATGTGATGAATGAAATATATGTGATGTATGGGATTGATCATATTCTTGTAGTAGGAATCACGACTTGCATGTCGATGAGTATGACAACCGGCAGGAGCCATAGGAGTTGTCTTTATTTATTGTATGACCTGCGTGTCACTGAATAACGCCATGTAATTACTTTACTTCATTGCTAAACCGTTGGCCATAGTAGTAGAAGTAATAGTTGGCGAGACAACTTCATGGAGACACGATGATGGAGATCATGATGATGGAGATCATGGTGTCATGCCGGTGACGATGATGATCATGGAGCCCCAAAGATGGAGATCAAAAGGAGCAAAATGATATTGGCCATATCATGTCACTATTTGATTGCATGTGATATTTATCATGTTTATGCATCTTATTTGCTTAAAATGACGGTAGTAAATAAGATGATCCCTCATAATAATTTCAAGAAAGTGTTCCCCCTAACTGTGCACCATTGCGAAAGTTTGTTGTTTCGAAGCACCACGTGATGATCGGGTGTGATAGATTCTAGTGTTCACATACAACAGGTGTAAGCCAGATTTACACACGCGAAACACTTAGGTTGATTTGACGAGCCTAGCATGTATAGACATGGCCTCGGGACACAAGAGACCGAAAGGTCGAACATGAGTCGTATAGAGGATACGATCAACATGAAGATGTTCACCGATGATGACTAGTCCGTCTCACGTGATGATCGGACACGGCCTAGTTGACTCGGATCATGTATCACTTAGATGACTAGAGGGATGTCTATCTGAGTGGGAGTTCATAAGATGAACTTAATTATCATGAACATAGTCAAAAGGACTTTGCAAATTATGTCGTAGCTTGCGCTTTAGTTCTACTGTTTAAGATATGTTCCTAGAGAAAATTTTAGTTGAAAGTTAATAGTAGCAATTATGTGGACTGGGTCTGTATACTGAGGATTGTCCTCATTGTTGCACAGAAGGCTTATGTCCTTAATGCACTGCTCGGTGTGCTGAACCTCGAGCATCGTTTGTGGATGTTCCGAACATCTGACATACATGTTTTGATGACTACGTGATAGTTCAGTGCGTAATGTTAAACGGTTTAGAATTGAGGCAGCGAAGACATTTTTTGAAATGTCGCAGAACATATGAGCTGTTCCAAGAGCTGAAATTAGGATCAGGCTCGTGCCCACGTCAAGAGGTATGAGACCTCCGACAAGTTTCTTAACCTGCAAACTAAGGGAGAAAAGCTCAATCATTGAGCATGTGCTCAGATTGTCTGAGTTCTACAATCACTTGAATCGAGTGGGAGTTAATCTTCCAGATGAAATAGTGATGGTTCTCCATAGTCACTGCCACCAAGCTATTAGAGCTTCGTGATGAACTATAACATATCAGGGATAGACATGATGATCCTTGAGCAATTCGCGATGTTTGACACCGTGAAAGTAGAAATCGAGTAGGAGCATCAATTATTGATGGTTAGTAAAACCACTAGTTTCAAGAAGGGCAAGGGCAAGAAGGGATACTTCATGAGACGACAAATCAGTTGCTGCTCTAGTGAAGAAACCTAGGGTTGAACCCAAACCCGAGACTAAGTGCTTCTGTAATGAGGGAACGGTCACTGAAGCAGAACTACCCTAGATACTTGGTAGATGAGAAGGCTGGCAAGGTTGACAGAAGTATATTGGATATACATTGTATTAAATGTGTACTTTACTAGTACTCCTAGTAGCACCAGGGTATTAAGATACTGGTTCGGTTGCTAAGTGTTAGTAACTCGAAATAAAAGAGCGACGGAATAAACGGAGACTAGCTAAAGGTGAGATGACGATGTGTGTTGGAAGGGTTTCCAAGGTTGATGTGATCAAGCATCACCTGCTCCCTCTACCATCGAGATTGGTGTTAAACCTAAATAATTGTTATTTGGTGTTTGCGTTGAGCATAAACATGATTGGATTATGTTTATCGCAATACGGTTATTCATTTAAGGAGAATAATGGTTACTCTGTTTATTTGAATAATACCTTCAACGGTCTTGCACCTAAAATGAATGGTTTATTGAATCTCGATCGTAGTGATACACATGTTCGTGCCAAAAGATATAAGATAGTAATGATAGTACCACATACTTGTGGCACTGCCACTTAAGTCATATTGGTATAAAACGCATGAAGAAGCTCCATATTGATGGATCTTTGGACTCACTCATTTTTGAAAAGATTGAGACATGCGAACCACGTCTATTGGTATATACGCATGAAGGAACTCCATGCAGATGGATCATTTGGACTCACTTGTTTTTGAATCACTTGAGACATGCAAATCATACCACATGGGCAAGATGACTGAAAGGCCTCGTTTTCAGTGAGATGGAACAAGAGAGCAACTTGTTGGAAGTAATACATTTGATGTGTGCAATCCAATGAGTGCCGAGGCACGCAGTGAATATCGTTATGCTCTTACTTCACAGATGATTTGAGTAGATTCTTAGTATATTTACTTGATGAAACACAAATCTGAATTATTGAAAGGTTCAAGTAATTTCAGAGTGAAGTTGAAGATCGTCGTGACAAGAGGATAAAATGTCTATGATATGATCATAGAGATAAATATCTGAGTTACGAGTTTGACACACAATTAAGACATTGTGGAAATTGTTTCACAACTAATACCGCCTGGAACACCATAGTGTGATGGTGTGTCTGAACATCGTAACTGCACCCTATTGGATATGGTGCATACCATGATGTCTCTTATCGAATTAACACTATCGTTTATGGGTTAGGCATTAGACACAACCGCATTCACTTTAATAGGGCACCACACAATTCCATTAAGATGACATCATATGAACTATGGTTTAGAGAAACCTAAGCTGTCATTTCTTATAAAGTTTGGGGCTGCGATGCTTATGTGAAAAAGTTGCAGGCTGATAAGCTCGAACCCAAAGCGGATAAATGCATCTTCATAGGACACCCCAAAATAGTTGGGTATACCTCCTATCTCAGATCCGGAAGCAAAAGGGATTGTTTCTAGAATCGGGTCCTTTCTCGAGGAAAAGTTTCTCTCGAAAGAATTGAGTGGGAGGATGGTGGAGACTTGATCAGGTTATTGAACCGTCACTTCAACTAGTGTGTAGCAGGGCACAAGAAGTTGTTCTTGTGGCGCCTACACCAGTTGAAGTGGAAGCTGATGATAGTGATCCTGAAACTTCGGATCAAGTCACTACCAAACCTCGTAGGTCGACAAGGACGTGTACTGCTTCAGAGTGGTGCGGTAATCCTGTCTTGAAGGTCATGTTGCTAGACAACAATGAACCTACAAGCTATGGAGAAGCGATGGTGAGCCCGGATTCCGACGAATGGCTCGAGGCCATAAAATCCTAGAGAGGATCCATGTATAAAACAAAGTGTAGACTTTGGAAGAACTACTTGATGGTCGTAAGGCTGTTGGGTACAGATGGATTTTAGAAGGGAAGACGGACAATGATGGTAAATGTCACCATTAAGAAAGCTCGACTTGTCGCTATGATGTTTTCTGACAAGTTCAAGGAGTTGACTAAGATGAGACTTTCTCACTCGTAGCGATGCTAAGAGTCTGTTGAAATTTTATTAGCAGTTTTGCATTATTTATGAAATCTTGCAGATAGGATGTCAAAACATTGTTTCCTAAATGATTTTATTGAGGAAAGGTTGTATGTGATACAACCAGAAGGTTTTGTCAATCCTAAAAGATGCTAACAAGTATGCAAAGCTCCAGCAATCCTTCTAAGGACTGGAGTAAGCATCTCGGAGTTGGAATATACGCTTTGATGAGATGATCAAAGATTTTGGGTTTATACAAAGTTTATGAGAAACTTGTATTTCCAAACAAGTGAGTGGGAGCACTATAGCATTTCTGATGAGTATATGTTGTTGACATATGTTGATCGGAAATGATGTAGAATTTCTGGAAAGCATATAGGGTTATTCGAAAAGTGTTTTTCAATGGAAAACCTGGATTAAGCTACTTGAACATTGAGCATCAAGATCTATAAGGATAGATCAAAATCGCTTGATAGTACTTTCAAATGAGTACGCACTATGACAAGATTTTGAAGGAGTTCAAAATAGATCGGCAAAGAAGGAGTTCTTGGCTGTGTTATAAGGTTTGAGTATTGAGTAAGACTCAAGACCTGACCATAGCAGAAGAGAGAGCAAGGACGAAGGTCGTCCCCTATGCTTTAGACGTAGGCTCCATAGTATGCTATGTTGTGTACCGCACCTAAAGTGTGCCTTGCCATGAGTCAGTCAAGGGGTACAAGTGTGATCTAGGAATGGATCACAGGACATCGGTCAAGGTTATCCTTAGTAACTAGTGGACTAAGGAATTTTCTCGATTATGGAGGTGGTAAAAGAGTTCGTCGTAAAGGGTTACGCTGATGCAAACTTTGACACTAATCTGGATGACTCTGAGTAGTAGACCGGATTCGTATAGTAGAGCAGTTATTTGGAATAGTTCCAAATAGCGCGTGGTAGCTGCATCTAGGAGATGACATAGAGATTTGTAAAGCACACAAGGATCTGAAAGATTCAGATCCGTTGACTAATAACCTCTCTCACAAGCAAGATATGATCAAACCCAATGGGTGTTGGATTCATTACAATCACATAGTGATGTGAACTAGATTATTGAATCTAGTGCATGTGGGAGACTGTTGGAAATATGCCCTAGAAGCAATAATAAAATGGTTATTATTATATTTCCTTGTTCATGATAATTGTCTATTGTTCATGATATAATTGTATTAACTGGAAAACCGTAATACATGTGTGAGTACATAGACCACAACATGTCCCTAGTGAGCCTCTAGTTGACTAGCTCGTTGATCAATCGATGGTTATGGTTTCCTGACCATGGACATTGGATGTCATTGATAACGGGATCACATCATTAGGAGAATGATGTGATGGACAAGACCCAATCCTAAGCATAGCACAAGATCGTGTAGTTCGTTTGCTAAAAGCTTTTCTAATGTCAAGTATCATTTGCTTAGACCATGACATTGTGCAACTCCCGGATACCATAGGAATGCTTTGGGTGTGCCAAACGTCACAACGTAACTGGGTGGCTATAAAGGTGCACTACGGGTATCTCCGAAAGTGTCTGTTGGGTTGGCACGAATCGAGACTGGGATTTGTCACTCCGTGTGACGGAGAGGTATCTCTGGGCCCACTCGGTAATGCATCTTCATAATGAGCTCAATGTGACTAAGTAGTTAGTCATGGGATCATGCATTACAGAACGAGTAAAGTGACTTGCCGGTAATGAGATTGAACGAGGTATTGGGATACCGACGATCGAATCTCGGGCAAGTAATGTACCGATTGACAAAGGGAATTGTATATGGGATTGCTTGAATCCTTGACATCGTGGTTCATCCGATGAGATAATCGTGGAACATTGTGGGAGCCAACATGGGTATCCAGATCCCGCTGTTGGTTATTGGCCAGAGAGCTGTCTCGGTCATGTCTGCATGATTCCTGAACCCGTAGGGTCTACACACTTAAGGTTCGGTGACGCTAGAGTTGTTATGGGAATTAGTGTGCAGTTACCAAATGTTGTTCAGAGTCTCGGATGAGATGCTGGACGTCATGAGGAGTTCCGGAATGGTCTGGAGATAAAGATTTATATATGGGAAGTCCTATTTTGGTCACCGGAAAATGTTCGGGATTTTTCGGTATTGTACCGGGAAGATTCTAGAAGGTTCCAGAGTGGGGCCCACCTGCATGGGGGGACCCACATGAACGTGGGTAGTGGGGGCAAGGCCCCACACCCCTGGTCAAGGCGCACCAAGATCCCCCCTTAGAAGGAATAAGATCATATCCCGAAGGGATAAGATCAAGATCCCTAAAAAAGGGGGATAACAATCGATGGGGAAGGAAATGATGGGATTTCTTTCCTCCCACGTTTGCCAACGCCCCAATGGACTAGGAGGGCAAGAAAACAGCCCCCTCCACCCCTATATATAGTGGGGAGGCGCATGGGAGCCGCACCCCTTGCCCCTGGCGCAGCCCTCCCCCTCTCCAACTCCACCTCCTCCTCAGTAGTGCTTGGCGAAGCCCTGCCGGAGAACTGCAAGCTCCACCACCATGCCGTCGTGCTGCCAGAGCGCTCCCTCAACTTCTCCTCTCCCCTTGCTGGATCAAGAAGGAGGAGATGTCCCCGGGCTGTACGTGTGTTGAACATGGAGGCGCCGTCCGTTCGGCGTTAGATCGGATCTTCCGCGATTTGAATCGCCGCGAGTACGACTCCCTCATCTGCGTTCTTGTAACGCTTCCGCATCGCGATCTTCAAGGATATGAAGATATACTCATCCTCTCCCTCTCTTGTCGCTAGAATCTCCATAGATTGATCTTGGTGATGCATAGAAATTTTTGAATTATTGCTACGTTCCCCAACAACCCTCTCGGTCGTCGAGTCGTGCGTCGCATTTTCCCCTCCCTCCCTATAGCTTATCTCGTCAGCTTCTCCCACAATCGCCAATGGCACCGGTCCGTCGTGGTCGCTCAGTCACTTCGCCGTCATCCATCAATACCTCCAGCTGGGAGGCTAAACCGCGGTGGCGGCGCAGTCCCCGGCATAGTGTAGTGCGCGTGGCGTCACTATTGGGTGTGCGAGGAACACCCACCACACGCTCTGCTGCCGCTGCCCGTCGGCAGCTGTTGCCGGCCGCCGTTGCCGCCACACCACCGTCGAAAGCCAGGGCCAACGCCCGCTCCACCACCACAGCCTGAAGGCGAGAGGTGACCGTCATGGCCGCCATCCCACTACCAGCCACCGTGACCATCACCTGCTCCGCCACCGCGGCCCAAAGGCGGGAGGAGGTGGTCGTCGCCGCCACCCCATCATCGGTCGACATGGCCGCCAGCCCACTTTTGACTGTCGGGATCATAATCCGCTCCGCCACCGCCGCCCGAAGGAGGGAGGCGGAGTTGGAGGCCCGCACATGCGGCAGCGACCTTGCGTGCTACATCGAGTTCCTGTAGGAGGAGGAGGAGCGCCTCGTCGAACATGCAAAGAGCCTTACCACCGCCGTGGCCGTGGCACATGCCGATGCAGAGGCGAGGAATCAGGAGATCTACAAGCAGTCCGGTCACTTCGAGGGGGGTCGTCTGGAGCGGCAGAGGGCGATTGAGGTGAGCGTCGCTCAAGGTGCAGCAGTGGTAGTCACCGTATTGTAGTTGTCCAGCTCGTCGGTAGGCTCCTCCTCCTCTTCCTCTTACTGAGCGTGCTCGGCAGAGGAGAGGCTGCCGAAAGTAGTACAAAGCCCCTCTGTAGTAGTAATATTTAGGGGCTATTTTGTTTAGTTCATCTGACTATAGATGTGGTGGAACTGTACAACGTACTTAAAATTAGCTAGTATATATAGTTGAACTAGCTATTTCAGTATGTGGTTGGCAACAATTGCGGAAAAGTTTGGTTGGTTCAGCTGTCGAGTTGAACTGTTTGTATAAATTAAGCATGACTGCTTAATCTATGAATGAAATCTATGCTTAATTACTGAATTTTAGTTGCAAAAATTAGATAGTGCAAGTGATTTTTAGCTGCATATTTTGACAAATCACAGTGTTACAAGGACTAACAAATGGCAATGTTACTAGATTAACAAGTGTCAATCTTTCCAGTTTGACAAATGGCAATATACACAATATGATAGATGCAAATCTTACCAAATTGTCTATACGTGGTTGCACATGGGTCATCGGAAAAAACCATTTGCGTTGAAGGGAGGTAGAAATCCTGCTTGCCAATTTTTCTCTTGGCTTAGTGCCGAAGTCTCGCTTCACATAGCTTATTCAATCTGAACCGTTTGCATTGAAGAGATGCACAAATCCTGTGCAGCGAATTTTCCCTTGGCTTACTGCGGAAGTCCATTGCTCTCACTTTGAATACATGTGTTCTATCTAAAACTTTTCTGATGAAGAGCTGCACAAATCCTGCTCGACACATTTTCCCTTGGCTTACTTGGGAAGCTGTCAGTGTACATATGGGTGTTCTATCTAAAACATTTGCGATGTTAGAGTGGCAGCTAGTTGTTTCAAAATGCCTTTGTTGACTATTATTTGAGTGCGCCTTCTCTCAAAATGGACACAAAAATTACCACAGCATGTCGGGTGCCATTCCATGATAGCACGCCAAGTTTCATGAATTTCAGACGAGTTTTGGATTTACTAGAATTTAAAAACAAAGTATCTCAACGTTTTGTCGGCAATCAATAGTGCCCTGGTGTTTGAAATTCATTCCCATTTCTTGCATGGGACCTAAGCATGCACCCAAGGACACATATTTGTTTTTTCAACCAATTTATATGCACTGGATCATGTGCATGTAGTTCAAATTTGAATTATGCACATAAAATGCCTAGAAAACCCTATTAATGTATAAAAATGTCCAAACGAACCTCGAAAAATTCCAAAATTTAACACAACACTCCTGTTGTTCTATGTTGACACTAGAGATTTTTTGAAAGCAATAACAGGAAACATGTATCATTTCGTTCACAAAGGTGGCACGTTCCGTACCAAAACCATCAGGCTTGTTGTGAGAAGCTTTGGTTTGTGAGAAGCTCATAACCAAACCTGCCCCAAATGGGACAAAAAATTTACCACAGCATGTCGGGTGCCATTCCATGATAGCATGCCAGGTTTCATGAATTTTAGACAAGTTTTGGATTTACTAGAATTTAAAAGCCATGTATCTCGATGTTTGCGGCCGAGTGACGGTGGCAGGGTGTTTGGCATTCATTCCCATTTCTTGCATGGGACCTAAGCATGCAACCAAGGACACATATTTGAATTTCCAACAAATTTATATGCATTAGAGCATGTGCATGTAGTTCAAATTTGAATTATGCACATAAATGCATTGAAAACTCAATTAATGCATAAGAATGTCCTAACGAACCCCGAAAAATTCCAAAATTTAACACAACACTCATGTTGTTCTATGTAGCCACTAGAGAAAAATCAAGAAGAGGCAACGACTATCGTTTCGTCCAGAAAGGTGAAACGCTCCCTACCGAAACCATCAGGCTTGTTGTGAGAAGCTCTAGTTTGTGAGAAGCTTATACCCAAACCTATCCCAAATGTGATAAAAAATTTATGATGGCATGTTGATGCCGCACCATGATAGCATGCCATGTTTCATGAATTTTAGACGAGTTTTTGATTTTCTAGAATTTAAAAATAGGTATCTCAATGTTTGTGGCCGAGTGACGGTGGCAGGGTGTTTGACATTCATTCCCATTTCTTGCATGGGACCTAAGCATGCAATCAAGGAGACATATTTGAATTTTCAACCAATTTATCTGCATTAGAGCATGTGCATGTAGTTCAAATTTGAATTATGCACATAAATGCATTGAAAGCTCAATTAATGCATAAAAATGGCCAAACGAACCCCGAAAAATTCCAAAATTTAACACAACACTCCTGTTGTTCTATGTTGACACTAGAGCAAAAATTTAAATCAAGAAGAGGCAACAGATATCGTTTCATCCAGAAAGGTGATACGTTCCCTACCGTAACCATGAGGCTTGTTGCGAGAAGCTCTGGTTTGTGAGAAGCTTATACCCAACCTGCCCCAAATGGGACAATATTTTTACCACTGCATGTTGCTGCCATTCCATGATAGCATGTCAATGAATTTTAGACGAGTTTTCGATTTACTAGAATTTTAAAACCATGTATATCAATGTTAGAGGTCGAGCAACGGTGGCAAAGTTGTTTGACATTCATTCCCATTTCTTTCATGGGACCTAAGGTTGCAACCAAGGACACACATTTGATTTTTCAACCCGTTTATATGCACTGGAGCATGTGCATGTAGTTCAAATTTCAATTATGCACATGAATGCATAGAAAACTCAGTTAATGTATAAAAATGTCCATACGAACCCTGAAAAATCCCAAAAAATTGCACAACACTCCTGTTGTTCTATGTTGACACAAGAAATTTTTTGAAAGTAAGAAGAGGCAACATATATCGTTTCAACTCCCAAGGTGGCACGTTCCCTACCGAAACCATCATGATTGTTGTGAGAGAAGCTCTGGTTTGCGAGAAGCTTATACCATAACCTGCCCCAAATGGGACAATATTTTTTTACCCCAACATCTTGATGTCTTTCCATGATAGCATGCCAAGGTTCATGAATTTCAGACGAGTTTTGTATTTACTAGAATTACAAAAGCAAGCACCTCAACGTTTGCCGAGAGCCACGATGCCGTGGTGTTTGAGATTCATCCCCATTTCTTGAATGGGATGTAAGCATCAACCCACGGACACATATATCATTTTACAACCCATATTGGTGCACCAGAGCATGTGTATGTGGTTTAATTTTGAATTGTGCATATGAAATGCCTAGAAAACCAAGTTACTCTATAAAAATGTCCAAACGAACCCTGAATGATTCCAATTATTTTGACGACACACCTATAGTTGCATGTACACTGCAGATAGAAGTTCTAGCAATTCAAACACCATCCTTTGCAGCTGTGACCCCATTATGTAATTCAAGTCAAGATGAAAAATCAAGTAGATCGCACATAGTTCATTATCACCAACCGTGTGAGATGCAGTACAAAATATCCTGGAGCACCATCGGTGTATATTATGCCTATGGCTTGCGTGAGAAGGTGCATCGGCTACAGTCCACAGCCAGCGTGTCAAGCACACTAGCTCGCTCCCCAAATATTATTTCACTATTCAATCATCACCGGTGAAAGATGAGGACGTGGACCCACGTCGTGAGGGCAACTTCTGCGGCCCACTCCGACGAGAGCGCGGCCGTAGCCGCCATGCATGTGCTAACAAGGTGCATGAGCGTGACCGCAGCCGCCATGCGCGTGCTAACAAGGTGCATGAGCGTGGCCGCAATATGCGACCGGGAGGCCAAGGTAGCCCAAACGGCCGTCGTTGCTTCTCAGGTGGTGGCACCAACATCTGCCTCAGGGATAGCAACTGGTGAGAGCGGCACAACAGCTGTCCGTTCCATAGCAGCAGCCTTAGCCCTAATGGAGGTCGCCCACAACCATGTCGAGGCCGCCCACGCCCAGCTCATGGCGGTCACCGCACAAATCGAATGAAGCTTCTCCGACAACGGTCGGCAACCCACGACCGAAGAGTTGGCAATCACCAAGAGCGTTCGAGCAACTGTCCATTCCTCCACTGCATAACTTGCGATGATGGAGCCCGTCCAAGCCCAGATCGCGGCCGCCCACGCCCAGCTTATGGCGGCCTTTTCCAAAGAGATGGCGGACACGGATGTCGAGATGCTTGCCGAGTATGGTGAGATGGATGCCATGGAGCCCCTTCCCCAGGAGACCATCGGGCGCGAGCTGGACATGGAGGAGGTGGGCGGAGATCGACGAGCACCAGCCGTAGTAGTACTCTTTGTTTTGTTTAATTAAGAGTACCTTTAATTTGTTAGAGTAATGTTTAGGCTAGCTAGCTCTGTTTAATTGCGGAACTTTCTCGGTTAAGAAGTGTGGGTGTGCTGTAGTCTCCTTTGTGTACCCAAATTATGCAATGACGTGGATGACCACTGTAACCAGGGAAATTGGAACCAAAATTTTTGACGTTCAATCTCATCACACACGAGTTAAGCTATCTGAATCATTTGTGATGTTCACACTTCTAAATAAGGGACCGTGTCTGATGACACTGCGCGCCAGTTTTTTCGCTGAACCAATTCATAATTTTCGGCTTCCACGGAAATATCTACCTCCCCGCCCCCTCCCCTTACCAAAAGCCACATTTCCTATCTTTCCACCTTCCTTTCCAAGTTGAAACCTTCACTCCTTGCTTGCAGCGCCGCCCCCCTCGCTGACGACCCTCCTTCATGCTGCTCGGCCTCGTCTATCCAGGCAGGTAATCCACACCAGACCCCCATCCTCCTCCTCTTTCCACATCCCACATGCCTCGACCGCCAGTGTGACACCTTCCACCCAAATCACTGACCCCTCCACCAAATAAGCGCCACCCTAATCCATGGTGCACGCAGTATAGCTAGGAGCTCAAGGAGCATTTGGCAGCGGAGAAGCAAATTGTAGCCGCACGCGCGGATGAGGTCACGATGGCTGTCATTCGTGCCGACTCCCAGATCTTGGAGGAGCACCTCACCGTCGAGGCCACCATCGATGCCTCGCGCGCTAACACTGTGACATGGTTGGCTGCTTTAAACGACAGTTTGTGGTGTTTTCTCGAGGCCACCCTTAATGCCTTCAACAAAGACTACGAGGTGTTTTCGCAGCATGCACGTGCTTACCTCAACTTGAGAGCCAGAAGGTTGGTTCCCGAAGCGGCTCAGGCAAGTCACCACTATGACGAGGGCACCCACGATGCGGAGGCCTCACCCTCTTCCATGTCCAAGGAGCCAATCGTCATCAATATCTCCGACAATGAGGAGTAGCTTGTCTTATTAGCTCACTATATATAAGGACCCATGTTCAGTTTGCTAGCTACTGCCTTTCCTTAACAAATTCTAGTGAATTGTTCTATCTATTAGTTGTCATGTTCAGTTAACTGTTTGGTTCAATTCTGCAAATGTGATGTTCTATTCTTCAGGGTGCAATTTTGTATTGTCTTCCTTGTGAGAAATAAATCGAATTTTTCTTTACAAAATACAAACAACAACAACAACAAAGACTTTAGTCCCAAACAAGTTGGGGCTAGGCTAGAGGTGAAACCCATAAGATCTTGCAACCAACTCATGGCTCTGGCACATGGATAGCAATTTTCCATGCACCCCTTTCCATAGCTAGCTCAGTCGCTGAGAGGTTACGCCCCAATAAAAATCTTTTGGGTTTCATCTCCATAAGAGTGTCTGAGTTTTTACGTTGGCTTGCCAAGCCTATCACAACCCTCCTCCTTTACCCGGGCTTGGGACCGGCTATGTTGAGACAACATAGGCGGAGTTTTTTTCTTTACAAAATACATGAGAAACAAATCCAATTGCTATATTTCCAAGTTGTCAAGCATGCTTGGTTTGGTTAACTGTTTGATCTTCTAGTATGTTATACATTGTGCAATGTGGTGCTCAGTTAATGTTTGGTTCATTTGTTTTGGTGTTTAGTTAACTGTTTGGTTCCATTCTGCAATGCGATATTCAATTGTTGTGGGTGCATTCTTTTATTGTATACCATGTGAGAAATAAATCGAATTTGGCTGTACTAAATACATGAGAAACAAATACAATTGCTATATTTCCAAGTAGTTAAGCATGCTTGGTTTGGTTAACTGTCTGATCTTCTATTAGGATTATGTTATATTGTGCAATGTGGTGCTCAGTTAATGTTTGGTTCATTTGTTGTGGTGTTTAGTTAACTGCATGGTTCAATTCTGCAATGCAATGTCCAATTGTCGTGGGTAGAATTTTGTATTGTTGTGCATGTGAGGGAGAGGGAGGGGCGCACAGGGTTCGGGGGTGCGAGGGAGAGGGTGAGGGGTTCATATACGTAGGGCGACGCCGATGGATGGCTGCCACAGCGATGGCCGTGGCCGTGGCAGCTGTCAGTTGTGGCCACGGGGGGAGAAGGAACAGGGAGATGGGGAGGGGCGCCTGGGCCAGCCATTCGGAGACTTGGGCCAAAGTGCCTAGTAGAATAGGCCCTCCTACTTTTATTTTATTTTATTTTATTTCCTATTTTCTTTTAGTCATTTTTTTGCATTTGTTTTAAATAGCAATTGACTTAAGTAAATTATGAAACTTGGTCCATTATTTACAATGCAAATTTAGGCACTGCCATAAAATGGTTTGGCACATAAATAAAATAGTTTGCAAACTTCTATAATTTTAAAGGCATATAAGTAATTCATTTGGCCGCTGTTTTAATTATTATATGGCATTAAACCATTTTGTAAAAAGTTGGTTTACTACCAATATTAACAAAGGATTATTCTCCACATGATGAACAATTTAGATTTCATGTTTGAGCAATTTTGAAATTCACTCATAATTGGAAATTGACAACTGGAATTTGAAATGAGAGAGAGCCGACGATGATCAAACACTTGTTTAGAAAAAGTATTAACTTAACCCCAAGGGTGTAGCATCATTACACAGGGGTTGCAGGTGTCCATAAAAGATTTAACAAAATAGAACTCAAGTATTATACCTGACTCGTTACCTTTGTCGAGTTCCCAATCTTCAGAGTTGTGTTTAATTCCTTCTAGATGATCCCATCCGAATTCAATAGTTTTCTTCATAAAAGAGCCAGTCGAAGAAGAATCAAGCATGGTTTGATTATCATGAGAAAGCCGATTATAAAAATTTTCTAAGATAATTTCTTTTGAGAGCTCATGATTGGGGCATGTGTACATAATATACTTAAATCTCCCCTAGGCTTGAGCAATGCTTTCTCCTTCACGAGGCCAAAAATTATATATATAATTCCGATCACAATGAACCAAATGCATAGGATAAAACATTTGATGAAATTCCAATTACAATCGATTCCAATCCCAAGCTCCAATATCATCACATAGCCTATACCATGTCAATGACTTTCTCCCCAAAGATAAAGGGAAGACCTTCTTCTTAACTTCATCTCTGGGTAAACCTGCAAGCTTAAATAATCCACAAACTTCATCCACACAGATTAGGTGCATATCAGGATGTAGTGTTCCATCTCCTGCATAAGGATTAGCTAGCAGTTTCTCTATCATTCCCAAAGGAATCTAATAATAAATATTTTCAGTAGGTGTAGTAGGTTGTGGAGCAAATCTTTGTGCTTCCGTTCCAGGAGAAGATGCCCCGAACAAACCCCTCAAAGGAATTTTTTTCATAGTAACAAGTAATAGTAAATTTCAGCACGTAATATAAATGTTTCCTTACCAAATTCCGCTTACTGAAGGCGCTTCACTCCCCGACAACGACACTAAAAAGAGCCTTGATGACCCACAAGTATATGGGACCAATCTTAGTCCTTTCGATAAGTAAAGTGTCGAACCCAACGAGGAGCAGAAGGAAATGACAAGCGGTTCTCAGCAAGGTATTTTCTGCAAGCACTGAAATTGTTGGTAAGAGATAGTTTCATAGCAAGATAATTTGTAACAAGTGAAAAGTAGCAATAGTCACTAAGGTGCAGAAAGGTAGCCCAATCCTTTTTGTTGCAAAAGATAGGCCAGAACGGTCTCTTATAATAAGTAAAGCGTTCTTGAGGACACATGGGAATTTCATCTAGTCAATTTCATCATGTTTGTTTGATTCACGTTCGTTACTTTGATAATTTTATATGTGGGTGGGCCAGTTCTTGGGTGTTGTTCTTACTTGAAAAATCCTCCCACTTATGATTACCCCCTCTCGCAAGCACCCGCAACTATGAAATAAGAATTAATATAACTCTAACCATAGCATTAAACATATGGATCCAAATCAGTCCCTTACGGAATAGCGCATAAACTAGGGTTTAGGTTTCTGTCACTCTAGCAACCCATCATCTAATTACTACCCCACAATGAATTCCTTAAGCCCAAAGATGGTGAAGTGTCATATGGTCGATGTTCACATAACACCACTAAGGGAATCATAACATACACATCATCAAAATACTGAACGAATACCAAATTCACATGATTACTTATGATAAGACTTCTCCCATGTCCTCAAGAACAAAAGAAACTACTCACAAATCATATTAATGCTCAAGATCAGAGGGGTATTAAATAGCATAATGGATCTGAACATATAATCTTGACCAAAATAAACCAACTAGCATCAACTACAAAATGTAATCAACACTACTAGCAACCCACAGGTACCAATGTGAGGTTTTGGTACAAAGATTGAATACAAGAGATGAACTAGGGTTTGACATGAGATGGTGCTGGTGAAGATGTTGATGAAGATTGATCCTCCCACGATGAGAGGGTTGTTGGTGATGATGATAGCTTCGACCCCCCCAGAGGGAAGTATCCTCGGCGAAATTGCTCCACCGAAGAGAAAAAGTGCTCCTGCTCAAGTTCCACCTCGAGATGGCGGCGCTCCATCTCGAAAGTCCTCTCCTTATTTTTCTAGGGCAAATGGCCTTATATACCCGAATATGGGCACCAGAGACTAGCCAGGGGCCCCACAAGCCACCAGGGCCACCAGGGCGCGCCCTGATGCCTTGTGGGCACCTGGGTGGCCCCCTCTGGTACTTCTTCTCTCCAATTTTTTATTTATTCCACATAAATCTCCGTGAAGTTTCAGCTAATATGGAGATGTGTAGAATAGGTATCTGTGACATAGCCTTTCCATGTCCAGAATTCTAGCAGCCTGCAATCTCCCTCTTCATGTAAATCTTGCATATTAAGAGAGAAAAGGCATTAGAATTGCTCCACGAAGTGTTATATTGATTAAAAACACTATAAATAATAGTAGGAAAACATGATGCAAATGGACATATCAGACATTATCAAATCATAACAAGTACCTTCACTCAAACTATCATCTACATGCTCTACTTTTTATTTGCCTCTCTTTTCCATCTCCCTCCACTTCAGATAAAAATCAAAAACACAAAAATATTTTTGTTTGTTTGTTTCCTTACTTTGCTTGAAGTTGCTATCATGCATGAATTTGAGAAAGTTATCATTGGGAGTGCAAGTGAGGATAGTACTAGTGAGCCTCTTGTGGAAAAACCTAAATTATTTGATCTTAATAATGATCCTCTTGAGAATGAAGTTTCTCAAGATGAAAACCCCACAGTCTTTAAAACTAAAACTTATCATGTGGGTAGTGGGAATATTATTGGGAAGAATATATTCAAGAATTCTTTAATTACACGGGAGTAATACCATTAATCAAAGCTTCTATTCTTGCCAAAACAAATTGCTATGTGGATACTATTGATATGCTTGTGCTTAGTTAGAAAAAACCTTATTGCATATTCATCCATCCTTACAAACGATATTCTTTGGACTTCCCAACATCCATAATACTAAGGCTAAAAAGATTGCCACTATTATTCTTATGCATGAATTTGACTATATAATTTGAGAAGCTAGGGACATGTTTGCCTTTTATAAAACAGAATTTGAGCATCCTCCAATAGAAGAGACCCTTCATGAGAAAGACATCATATGTAGGTTGTAATCTAATGATTATTTTTCTTATGGTGGAAATAATTGAAAGTGAGTTCCTTATGCTGAATTAACTAAAATCTTGTACCACAATAATTGTGATAAATTTGAATGGATCACTAAGTGAATTGATGAAGGATTTTGTGAAGAGTGGTTTGAAATCATGGCTAGGAATTCCATTGATGGCGAAATGCATGTTCTATATGAGGATCTCTATGGTGATGATTCGGAGTTTGAAGTAAAGAATGTTAAATTACCGAACAAAGTCCCTTCAACTATTTAAGTTCTCCTACTAGAAAAATAGAACATAAAAATAGGGAATTAATGAGAAAGGCTTTTGAATATTTGATTAAAAAGGATTTGGGAATGAAGGATGACAATACTTGAAACAATGCCTTATGCTTAGCTAGGGGCGTAAAATAATAGCGCTTGTTGGGAGGCAACCCAATAGTTATCTTAAATTTTTTGCTTTTGCTTTCTGTTTTAGTGTGTCAACACAATTATTGCTACTATTATGATTGTGTTTTTTTTGTTTTAGTTAGTGTTTGTGCCAGTTAAAGCCTTTGGGATGATTTGGATGATAGTTGACTTGATTCTGTGAAAAAAAAGAAACTTCTGCTCCTAGTCCAGGAATTACTAAAATTCACTGGAACGTGCTTTTGATCTGATTTTTTTACACATGATTGACATACATATTTCCCAACTTTTCCCAAGTTTTCAGAAATTTCTGAGTTACAGAAGTACGATTTTTTATTCAGATCATTACAAGCTGCCATATTTTAGACAGGTTATGTTTTCTATTGCATAGTACTCTTGTTTTGACGATGTTGTGGATTATATCGGGGGGTATAAGTCATGAAGAAGTTAGAATACAACAGGTATTATGCAAGATTAAAATATGAATGGCTTCATAACTGTACCTAAAGTTTATGATTTATTTATTATACTAACGAATCTCACGAGATTTCTGTTGAGTTTAGTGTGCTGAAGTTTTCAAGTTTTGTGTGAGATCACGACGGATGAAGGAATAAGGAGCGGCAAGACCCTCAGCTTGGGGATGCCCAAGGCACCCCAAGGTAATATTCAAGGAATACCCAAGCGTCTAGGCTTGGGGATGCCCCGGACTGCATCCCCTCTTCTGTCTACAATTTATTGGTATGTTACTTGCAGCTACATTTTTATTCATCACATGATATGAGTTTTGCTTGGAGAGTATTGTAATATAGTCTTTGCTTTGTTTGCTTTTCAGTTTGCCACAATGATTGTTTGCTGGACAGACCTTTTGAGAGGGACACACATTTATTCATGATTTGTTAGAATACTCTATGTGCTTCACTTATATCTTTTGAGCTAGACAGTTGCTCTAATGCTTCACTTATATCTTTTAGAGCACGATGGTGTTTATATTTTATAGAAATAGTTTCACTCTCATGCTTCACTTAAATATTTTTGAGAGTCTAATAAATAGTAATGACAATATGCACGAGTTATAAGACTAGTCCATAAAGGATAGGTATTCAAGGGGGATATAATAAAATCTTTCATGTAGATCACTAAATATGAAACGTATGGTTTAATGATATTGATGTGGTAATATGAAAGTATATACGTTCATGATCATTGGTTAGTAGAAATATCAGTATTAAATCTTGTTATTAATTTCTCATCAACGTGTTTGTGAAGGCATGGTGGGGAGATTTCAGAATTTGTATTTCAGATTGAAATCCTTGAGTGCTCTTATAATCAGATGCACACGATGGTTAACTCCTAGCAACCAATTCCCTAGGGGAATGCAAGTAGTACTTTGATTCGAGGGCTAATAGGCTTTCACAATAAGTATGTGAGTTCTTTATGACTAATGTGAGTCCATGGATTATACACGTTCTTATCCTTCCGCAATTTGCTGCCTCTTCGGTACCGTGTATTACCCTTTCTCACCTTGAGAGTTGTTGCAAACTTTGTCGCTGCATCCAAACCCTATGATATGATACACTCTATCACAATAAGCCTCCTTATATCTTCCTCAAAACATCCACCATACCTACCTATTAGGGCATTTCCATAGCCATTCTGAGAAATATTGCCATGCAACTCCCACTGTTCCATTTTCATGACATACGTGTTCATTGTCATGTTGCTTTGCATGATCATAGAGCTGACATAATATTTGTGGCAAAGCTACCATTCATCATTATTATACATGTTATGCTAGATCATTGCACATCCTAGTACAAAGCCAGAGGCATTCATATAGAGTAATATTTTCAATTTTATCGAGTTGTAAGTAAATAAAAGTGTGATGATCATCATTATTAGAGCATTGTCCCAGTGAGGAGAGGATGCTAGAGACTATGATTCCTACAAGTCAGAATAAGACTTGGACGAAAAAAGAGAGGCCAAAAGAGCCCAAAAATGAGAGAAAAAGAGAGAAGGGGCAATTTTACTATCATTTCGAACACTTGGGCTTCAGAGTAGCACCATGTTCTTCATATATAGAGAGTCTCCTGAGTTATCACTTTCATATACTAGTGGGAATTTTACGTTATAGAACTTGGCTTGTATATTCTGACAATGGGCTTCCTCAAATGCCCAAGGTATTCATGATCAAGCAAGTTGGATGCACACCCACTTAGTTTTCGTTGAGCTTTCCTACACTTATAGCTTGTTGGTGCAATATTTGCCCTCCTGTGTTTTGGAGATTGTTGACAGAAACAGTCATCGACTGATTTATTTGCCAGTGCACACAAAGAGAAATAGTCCATGTAGAACCGAAGAGAATGCTATCTCCGGTGCCAAGTTTGAGGAACTTCAGAAAACAATATCTGTGTTGTAGAGAAGAACGAGCTATGTATACATCTGTTGAAGACATGTAGGAGAGAAGATTGATGTGGAGGAATTAACCTCTTGATTTTTTATTGCTGATGTGAAGCAATTGGTTCGGAGTTTCTGTCCGAAGAAAAATGACTGGAGTGAATGGAAGTCGAAGACTAAGTGAAGACGTAGTATTCATTTTGTTGTTCTTCTTTCATTTATTTGAGTCATAGGACCGCCGTACTATTAAGAGTGGTATATGTTCTTGAAGCTTAGATCCACTGTGATGCTTAGCCCAAACCTGTGCGAGACTGAGATAATTCTCTTTGATTTTCGAATGATTACCTGCCAGCAGTAGACGTTTTTCTTCATGCTGCGGGAGATATCCTTCAAGCTAAGGAGTTAGTATTACTTGCTCCACAAGCAATGTTACTGTTGTGCTCAAAATCTGAATGTTGGACTCGTGTCGTTCGGCACATGTCCAATTCGGTCTTTTCCCTCCAGGGAAGGCAGTGACTATAAATAGCCACCCTGCTCCAACGTTGCCCGTTGGCTGCTCCGCTTAAGATTTCTGAGAAGATTGACTGAGCATCCCCTCTCCGACTGATATGATTTTAAGATCCACCGAGAAAAATCAAGAGCACAAACTTAGACAATGGTAGAGCATCATAGTAGTTCTGAGTTAGAGTTCTTGTACCTATTACTCTTGAGAGATGTGCACTCTCTAGACGGATAGGTGTCGGCTCCAGTGTTGAAGAGTTGTTGTCTTCACCAAGCTAGATCTTCAGCAACCAAAAGTTGTTGTGGTTTGTGAAGTTCGTCTGAAGGTTTGGAGATCACCTAGAAGTATGTACCACTAGTGAAATCAACTGGAGTTTGGTCAGCTCTTAGTTGTAGGAGAATAGGGCGAATAGAGTTTATCTTCTGTGTCAAATCAAAACCCCTCCAACCAGACGTAGTACTTTGGCAGAAGGGCGAACTGGTCTACCAAATCTCTCTGTCGCCATCGAGCACTGCTGGTTCAATCTACTTTACTGCATTACATTTGACAATTTACTTTCATGCTCTGTGTCGATAGTTTATCTGATCATTACCTTTCTTTTGCATATCATTCGTATCCATCATCTCTGTCATTCCCTTAAGTTATCATTCGTCACTCACCCCTTATGCATTCACATCTCTCTGTGTAGTCCCTACAGTCGTTTTCATTCTGTACGCTCATATTATCTCGGGTGTGTTCTCATTGTACTGTTTTTATTCATCTTTCCATGCTTGTTCACGTGTTTTTCCTACATCGTTCATACCCTGTCTCATTCATGTTGTTGCACCTGTTTGCATATTGCATTACCATCATCATAGTCAAACCTGTGATAACATATGCTCAAATGATCATTGACGCATTCATCGAAATATATGTTCCTCTCTAGTGTGATTGGTTAAGGTTTGCTCTACCAAACTTTATTTCCGTTGTTGTGTTTGGGATCAGTTCAAAACATTCGAAAGAATTTTTCAACCTCCCATTCACCCCCTCTGGTTGATATACTCTTGGTCCTAACGATTGGTATCACAACAGGTACTCCCTATCTCTGTTTACTAAAGGTCTAAAGTCCTTGGAGTTTTGAGTATGTCGTATGCAGGCAGATCCTTGCACTCAGAGAGATTTCCTATCTTCGGTGGAAATGACTATATCTATTGGAAAGAGAGAATGAGAATCAGACTTCAAGCCATCAACATAGAACTGTGGCAGATTGTTGAAAATGGATATACCATTCAACACCCTGATGCTCCAAATTCTGATGACAAGGCTATGGTGCGGTTAAATGCACAAGCAAAAGATATTATCTGTGAAAGTATCTCGAATGACATTTTCATTCGGTTCGGAAAGCTTGACACTGCAAAGCAACTCTGGGATGCCATAAAAAATGTGCATGAAGAATTTGTTACCAGAACAGATTCGCACACTGAAATGCTTTGTGTCATGTTTGCTGGTTTCAGGAGTCTTCGTAAGGAAAGTGCCATGGAGCTCACTGATCTGTTGACCAACATTGTTGAAAGACTTCATCAACGGGGCGTAACTGATGTCACCAATAGAGATGTAGTCGACAAGGTACTGAGTGCTCTTGATGAAACCTTCGATCCAATAGTAACTGAAATCAAGCAAAGACCAGACTATGAAGAACTTCACTATGTCAAGGTCATGACATTGTTGCCCATTCACGAAGAAAAGATGGAAGTTGAAAATGGACATCAAGAACCTTCTTCGGAAAGTGAAGGGAAATTATTTCACACTATGGAAGCTCACAAGAAGAACAAGATGTTGAGAATAAACACTCTATCACAAGGGAACTAGAGATGCTGACTGAAAGGCTAAGTGATCTCAGGAGACAGAATCTATGTCTCACAAATGAAGACGAATTTGACTTGCCTAAATCTTCAAGACAACTACCTCCGAAAGAAATCAATTGCTTCAAATGCAAACAATTCGGTCATTTCATTGTAGACTGTCCTTGTGGGATGAAAAACCCAGTAACCACTGGAAATATCTTCACTGCAATGGATTCCATTGAATTGATCATCACACTAAGCTCTCAAAGAAGAATGAATCTTCCTCATCCTCTTCAGTGAGACTAGTCACTAACGTGCAAGCCGGAGCAACCATCGAATCCAATATGAGGAGAATATCTCAGCTGAACAGAGCATGTGCTGAAATGGCTATGGATTTGGAAGATGAGACATATGAATTAGAATCAGAAGATTAAGAGCTTTACAGGAAGCTAGGAAGAAGCAATGCATTCATTTCCTTTGAATCATCTGAGAAATCTCTCAAATCAGACACTGATGACAATGCCTCAAGTGATGATGAACCAATCGCATTCTGTCTCATGGCAAAAACCTCAAAGGATTAGGTATCAGCAAAACATCAATCATCCAAGAATGAATATTCCCATGAATACATTGCCTATGCTAAATTTGCCAAGATTGCAAAATCTCGACAAGATGATCTTGAAAAACTTGAGAAAAATCTTTGGAAAATCGAAGGATTACTGGTCGAAAAGATGGAGAAGAATCAAGAGTTGATCAAAAAGCATGAAGCTTTTTCCTCAACTATTGATGATCTTTCCAACTGATATGATTCCCTTACAGACGACTATGAGAGTTTATCAGATGAACTCCTTAACAAGAATCAAGAACTCGAGTCACTGAAAGAGTCTCATAACGTGCTTGCAATGGAAAAGGCTTCTCTCTTCGGCGAGCAATATTTTAGACCTCCTAATGATTTTTTGTCTCCTTGCTTACAATGCCTAGAACGTAGCAATACTCATTCGAATGCTGAAACTTCTAATGCTGTCATTGAGAATATTGCAACAACTACGAATGATATTTCTAACCCCTCCTCTAAGGAATTTGTTGCTCTCTCTAATGAAAATCGCAGGTTAAAGAACTTGCTCGAGTCAGGAATGCTGAAGAGTCTCAAAGGACATCAGACTCTTTGTGATGTGCTCAAAAAGTCTATACTGCACAAAAACCCTAGAAGGAAGGTTTGGGTTTTGAAAGGAAACTCAATGTTGATGGAACCTATTGAACTCCCGAGAAGTATCCTAAAACAACTTGGGTTCTTGTCAAAAGTAAAACTCTCAAACTTGCAACTCTGTCTGGATATGATTCTCCCATATCTGTTTTTTCTGACGAGTCAGATGACTCAAGCTACAAATTCTTCAAACAACAGAATGGTAAGGTTTTTGCTCGGTATGTTGGAACTAACTACAGGTCTGGGTTACCCAAGAAGCAAATCTAGGTGAAGAAGTGCATTATTAAAAATTTATTTGTTAGAACTAACTTGGACATGGAGAGCGATTCTATTCGTGGAAATGATTATCCTTCGCAGATTGGAACTGAAACTTCCTAGAACAGATATGGGTCAAATCTTCGACAGAAGGAGTACATGAGTACCTCGTATAATCACTATGCTCATGTCTCTAGAAACAACATCAATGCATATTGAATATGATTTTACTCGAAATGCATAAGTGAACTACAGATCTCGCCGAAGGAATCTTCCTGCCAGACTAAGCGAATGAGAGGCTCGCCGCCCACGCAAGTGTGGATTGTGAAAAAGAACTAACCCTTCTTGCAGGAAAGTTCTCAGGGATACCACTCGCTCACTCTAAGCCCTGAGATCCATTATTACTAGTGCTAGCTCTTTATGAGATTTGCCTTCATTCTTGTACTTATTTCGCTTTCCGTGTTTGTGTTTTGTCCGATGAACAACTCACTCATAGCTCCGTGTTGTGTGTTTTCTTTCTTCTGGCTGAGTGTTTTGCTTCGAACCCTCTATTCTTGCTCGTCCAATCTCTGCTCTCTGTCATAAGCATGCAATTTGATCTGAAGGAAATTTCTGTCTGACGTCCTTGGTCGCGAAAGAAATCAACTTCAAACTTTAATCTATTTATGGCATTTGCCCTTCATCAAACCTTTCGGTCTCCCGCTCAATTTTCGAGTTTTTCGCAGGAAAGGGTTGCCATGTGCCCACAATCCCCACGATCATGATCGCATCAGTTGAATGTGGAACGTCCCGCTTCTGAGGGCCGTAGATCTCGAAGGGTGGTTCTTCTCTTCTGCTATAAATACCCCTCACTGAGCCTCTATGCCTTCTTCCTCCCTGCGACTCAAACCCTCTTTCTCCTTCATCTGAGCCTGTTCTCAAAGCAACTCCGCCGAGGAGCTTCGTCGTGCAACTCCGGTGAACCCTCGTCGTCGTTGGTCATGCCAGTGCGGCACTCTTCCTCTCCGCATTGCCGTACTTGGTCTATAGTGCCAAGTTAGGGCGCCTAGATCTGAAACTGCTCCTGCTCCCTCCTCTGTTTGTAGGGTAGTTCATACTGATGCCATTTCTTTTGATTTATTCTATGCGGTAGATCTTTAGGTTTCACTAGGTTATGGTTAGTGCCGGTTGTATATTTTCCCTCGTACTATCTCTCCTGGATCTAAGGTTCATGAGTACTTATCTGAATGATTAGATAGTTTTTACTCAGCCTTAGTTATTCTATGGCTTGTTACAAAACTATCGATGATATCTTCTATAAGAGTAGCATGGATTCCTCTATCTCTTCCAAAAATCTTTCATTTTTGTTCAAAAAACACTTTGTGCATGTTTATGACTCTACCCTGTTATCCCTCGTATCCATTCTTTTCACAGTTTGACAATGGCACCGAGTTCGGATGAATACAAAGAGTCTGAAGGAGAATTGCATCAGCTTCCACCTAGATCTGACCGAATGAGATTGACTGGTGGAGGTAAATCATCAAAGCCTCCAAAGACATCGAAGAAGAAATCCGATTTTGAACTGTAGCTGATGATGATGAAATTCCCTCGGCTCATAGTCAACCCGAGGATGAATTGGTCACTGACACCCTGATAATGTTCTCTGATGGAAATTCGAAGAAGGGTGGTCGTGGCAGAGAGAAAAATACCACTGCTAAGATGTCTGAACTAGAAGGCTACAAAACCCCACCTGGTGTTGAAACAACTACAGATCGCATAACATGCTGCAAAGGATTCACCGTCACTGGGCGAAGAAATGGTTTAGTTATGAAAACGTTCAAGAAAAGTATCAAATCTTGTTTGCCTTCACACCGCCGTGGAATGACTGCATAGTAGAAAATTGCATTGGGCCAGACTATGAAAAAGTCAGACCACCACAGCCTTCAAATGCTCATCCTGACTCCCTCAGAACAATTTCCTATTTCCCAAAGGAAGTGGAAAAGAGGGAGAAGGCTAAAGCTAAGCGTGATGCAAGGCTGGCAAAGAAAAATCAAGTCGAAGCTAAAAACGTCGCACTGACTCAGCAAGACGTGCAGAAGAAGAGGATCGTGCCGCTAGCAAATCCAGGAAATCTGTTTCCCCTCGAGCTCCACGAAAGAAATCTACTGTCAAGAAACCAAAGAAGGTTGTTTCAAGCTCGTCTGATGAGTCTTCTGATGACGATGATGGTGATGAAATTCCTATGTACGACCAACGTGCAATTCTCAACATGCCACACCAGAGCCCCTCTCCAGCGAAAGTTTCACCCCCACTAAGGAAATCACCAAGACATGCACCCATTCCAGTTACTTACAACCCTTCGGGTTCGGCACGGAAGAGAAAACATATGACCGAAGGAAAGGCCAAAGCTTCTGCCAAGAAGGCCAGACCAAATGTTCCTACTTCCATAGAGGAACAAAAGTATGATTTCAGTCTTGTGATTGATGTAATTGAGAGTGCTACTTACGATGCTAAATCTATTGATTTGAGCAGTTTGGGTCTTCCTGATAATGTTAGCAAAATGACAACTAAACATTTCATCAAGCTGAAGAAAATTACCAAGAGGCTGAACCAGTCTGCAAGGACTAACAAGTTCTCGAGCAAATGAGGAGAGATGCCAATACTGAGTCTGAAAGCAAATAGATGAACAAAGAGATTGTTGAAATCACAAAGGCACTCAGTCTGATGCGAAATGAAAAAATTGAATGGCACTCGCAGCTGAAAGTGGAAGTATCTCAGCTATGTGACAAGAGAAATGATGGGATTGATCACAAGGCTAATCTGGCTTAAAGGAGAATTGAAGAAGAAAAACGTCGGAAGGCCAGAGCCAGAGCTAGCAAACCGAAAGGAATCTAGGATCGCTGCCTTCAAACCATTGTTACTGATGCTCCAATTGATTCACGTACACCTTTACAGCAAGTTCCACCATCTCTTGCACATGATGATGAACCCATGCTGCAGGCTAACCATGTGGATGTTATCATTCCCACTCCAACATCTCAAGATCAACAAGATGTTGTTGAAGTCTTCCTGAATCACAATGGCGAAGAAAATGCTCCATTGCAACAACAAGCCACTAATGATGATGTTGATGAAGAAATTGAGGTTGAGAAGGCAGATCCCTTGCCTCCGAAGAAAGTGCAAGCTGAATCCTCTGAATCAAATAAGGAGGAGATTGATAAGAATCAGGGGGAGCTAAATGCTTCTCGAGACGAAACCACCCCAGTCACATCATCTGGTGCCCCTACCCAGATGGATGTTGATTCTGCTCCTCTTGTTCCACCGCACCACATGTGGAAGAGGAAGAAAAGAAATCTGAAGAGCCCATGGCTCATGAAGGAAGTGCCCCACAAGTCGTGTCTCAAACTTCTGAGAAAGAGGTTGTTGTGCCTCCCAACAAACACAATACTATGAAAGAAAAGGCCCTAGTGCCCGAGAGAAACAAAGCCGCTGAAGGAGTTCTAGCGAGCGAAATGATAGACCATCAAGTTCGTCGAAGCAATCTGAGCAAAAAAATCAAGGAAGCTTCATGCTCCTCTCAAGACGATTGATGAAAGTGTGCCAGCCCCTAATGACATTGGGACCAGGGATATGAGCGAAGAAGAACCTCTGAAAAACCCATTGGAAACATTTCCTTTGTTTCCTGTAGAAGATGGCCCGAATGGTCCTGCTTTTAACAACGAGTTCATCATTCAAAACTTGCATTCTTTGGGACCAGCCCCTATGAAGGAGAGAGAACTTATTTCTCTCCAAGATTCTGGACAAGAGAACATGTTGTGTATTGTGCTTGCATTCTGTATGAGAAGAATCACATCTTCAAACATAAGATTCTGGATTTTGCTGAGGTCAAAAGCTTACCTTGCTTTCATCACACCATCGAGCAACTTGAGCAGGTTTACCTGAAGAGTTTCCTTTCCTTCAATCATGGCTGGAATCCTAAAGTAATCCTTCAGTTCTATGTCACTCTATATATCTCTGGATTTCTTGCAAATTGCAGCACTTGGATCCTTGAATGGATGACTAGTGAGGAAAAGATCAAATGCTCGGCTGACCAGTTCTTAGCACTGCTGAATATTCCTTAGTGCGAATTTGAGGTTGCATGAGAACACAGACTAAACTATTGGGAAGTAACTGAAGCTCAACTTCATATGCTAATGGACCCCAAGCTTGTTGGTGACGAATGTATTGAAGGAAATCCAAAGAATCTAGCATATGAAAACGTGTTGTTTTACATTCTCTGCAATTCCTTCAGGCCAACAACAGACCAGAAAACATTCAAGGCATCGTGGAAAATGCTCTGTTGGCCATCCGCTGAGGGGATTCACTTTGGTGTTGAGGATCTATTCATTCGAAAGTTGGTGTATACGGCTGATAACCCTCAAACCTTGAAGCCATATGCACCATGCATCATGTTTGCCATCATGCAACTTATGTAAGAAAAGTTTTTCTACCCATATGTCCCGAAAGTTTTCATGCCACCAATTCGTGACACACTACGAATTGTAAAGGACATTGGCAAAGGAAAAATACCTGTTGATGCTACCGCTCCTGCTTCTGCGTCTGCTCCAGCTACAGCTCCGAAGGTTAACAAAGCTAAGGTTGAAATCCCTCGTGAAGAAAATACTTCGTTGTATGAAATTTGCCTTCGCACCCAACAAGCACCGAAAAGCCACAGCAAGCTCAACCGCAAAGAGAAGATGGAGAGGATGATTGAGCTGAATAAGCTTCACAATTATGCTCGCCAAGCTCTTCTTTATGAAAAGGAATAGAAGAAGCGCTCCTGGACCCTTTTGGGCAAGCATTACTCTCAAAAGCAACTGTCTGCCAAGGGCATCAAAAAATAATATGATTATCTGGAGCTGTTTGAAGTTCCTCGCCTCCAAAGACAAACTCCAGTGCTGCCTCAGCGTTCTTCCTCAACTGGCCTGTTGTTCATTGAACCAGATAACATTCTTGAAGACACAGCAGGAACACTCATATTCAAGCAAGATGACCTTGCACTGCTACTCCCGAAGCCAATCCCGAAGCCCAAGCTACAACCCAACTCCTGCTTAAGCCTCAACCATCACTCGTTCTACTTCGCTGAATAGCTCGATTTCTGATTCTGAGGGTTCTTTAGACGAGTAGTTCCTCATATGCATTTGCTACTTCTTGAGCTTCCGTTGGTTTTTCCTTGAAGAGGAAAGGGTGATGCAGCAAAGTAGAGATAAGTATTTCCCTCAGTTAAGAACCAAGCTATCAATCCAGTAGGAGAAGAACATGCAAATCACAATACCTGCACAAACAATCAAACACTTGCACCCAATGCGATAAAGGGGTTGTCAATACCTTCATGGTCACTTGCAAAAGTGAGATTTGATAGAGATAGATAAAACTAAAAAAATATAACTAAATATTTTTCGTTTTTTGGGTGTAAAGATCTGAAAATAAAAGATTGCAAAATAGTAGATCGGAAACTAATATGATCAAAAATAGACCCGGGGACCATAGGTTTCACTAGAGGCTTCTCTCTTGAAGGCAAGTAATACAATGGGTGAACAAATTACTGTCGATCAATTGATAGAAAAGCGCAAAGTTATGACGATATCCAAGGCAATGATTATGCAATATAGGCATCACGTCCGTGTCAAGTAGACCGACTCCTGCATGCATCTACTACTATTACTCCACACATCTATCGACTCTAGCCTGCATCTAGATTATTAAGTTCATAAAGAACAGAGTAACACATTAACTAAGATGACATGATGAAAACCCCATATTTTTATCCACGATGGCAACAACACAATACGTGTCTACCCCTACTTTGTCACTGGGTGAAATCACGCAAGATTGAACCCAAAGCTAAGCACCTCTCCCAATGCAAGAAATACCAATCTAGTTGGCCAAACCATACCGATAATTCGAACAGAAATACAAAGATACCAAATCATGCATATAAGAATTCAGAGAAGATTCAAATAATATTCATAGATAAGCTGATTATAAATCCACAATTCATTGGATCTCGACAAACACACGGCAAAAGAAGATTACATCGGATAGGTCTCCAAGATCATTGAGGAGAACATGGTATTGAGAATCAAAGAGAGAGAAGAAGCCATGTAGCTACTAGCTATGGACCCGTAGGTCTGTGGTGGACTACTCACACTTCATCGGAAGGGCAATAGAGTTGATGTAGACGCCCTCCATGATCGAATCCCCCTCCAGCAGGATGCCGGAAAAGGCCCCAAGATGGGATCTCACGAGAATGGAAGGTTGCGGCGTGGAAAAGTGTTTTTCTGGAGGCTTCTGGAGGTTTGGGAATATTTGCAAATATATAGGAGGAAGATCTAGGTCAGGGGGGTCACGAGGGCCCCACAAGGTAGGGGGCACCCCCCCTAGGGCGCGCCCTCCACCCTTCTCGCCGTCTCGGGCTCTTCTGACTTGCACTCCAAGTCCCCTAGGTGTCTTCTGGTCCAAGAAAAATCATCATGAAGTTTTATTCCGTTTGGACTCCATTTAGTATTCCTTTTTTGTGAAGCTCAAAAACAAGGAAAAACAGAAACTGGCACTAGGCTCTAGGTTAATAGGTTAGTCCTAAATATAATATAAAATAGCATATTAAGGCATATAAAACATCCAAAACAGATAATATAATAGCATGGAACAATCAAAATTATAGATACGTTGGAGATATATCAATCATCCCCAAGCTTAATTCCTGCTCGTCCTCGAGTAGGTAAATGATAAAAACGGAATTTTTGATGTGGAATGCTACCTAACATGTTTATCCATGTAATTTTCTTCATTGTGGCATGAATGTTGAGATCCATAAGATTCAAAACAAAAGTTTAATATTGACATAAAAACGATACTACTTCAAGCATACTAATAAAGCAATCATGTCTTCTCAAAATAACATGGCCATAGAAAGCTATCCCTACAAAATCATATAGTCTGGCTATGCTCCATATTCATCACAATTAATATTCAAATCATGCACTACCTTGATGACAAGCCAATCAATTGTTTCATACTTTTGATGTTCTCAAACTTTTTAAACTTTCACGCAATACATGAGCGTGAGCCATGGACATAGCACTATAGGTGGCATAGAATATGGTGGTTGTGGAGAAGAGAAAAATAAGGAGATAGTCTCACATAAACTAGGCGTATCAACGGGCTATGGAGATGCCCATTGTCGGTGTCAAAACCGGCGGATCTCGGGTAGGGGGTCCCGAACTGTGCGTCTAGGCGGATGGTAACAGGAGACGAGGGACACGATGTTTTACCCAGGTTCGGGCCCTCTTGATGGAGGTAAAACCCTACGTCCTACTCGATTAATATTGATGATATGGGTAGTACAAGAGTAGATCTACCACGAGATCAAGGAGGCTAAACCCTAAGAGCTAGCCTATGGTATGAATGTTGTAATGGAGGTTATGTCCTACGGACTAAAGCCCTCCGGTTTATATAGACACCGGAGAAGGCTAGGGTTACACAGAGTCGGTTACAATGGTAGGAGATCTACATATCCGTATCGCCAAGCTTGCCTTCCACGCCAAGGAAAGTCCCATCCGGACACGGGACGGAGTCTTCAATCTTGTATCTTCGTAGTCTTGGAGTCCGGCGGACGATGATAGTCCGGCTGTCCGGACACCCCCTAGTCCAGGACTCCCTCAGTAGCCCCTGAACCTGGCTTCAATGACGATGAGTCCGGCGCGCATAATATTCAGCATTGCAAGGCGGGTTCCTCCTTTGAATAATCCAGAGAAGATTATGAACACCCGGATAGTGTCCGGCTCTGCAAAATAAATTCCACATTCCACCATAGAGAGAATAAAATGTACACAAGTTCAATCTGCTGACGTATTTTGCGGCGTGACGTCACACCACTACCAAGCCTTTACTTGAATCATTTTTTATTATACCACCTCAGCGCATTTAGTGAGGCGGTTTCCTTGGCACGTCTTGTCGAAGCAGAGATCGTGTTCCCCTTATTCCGGGATTCTCATCAATACGGACGTGGGTAACCCAACCGCGCCCGTCGCCACGCCTCCTCTATCGAAGGTGAATCCCGAACGGTCACGGAGACGGCTCTTGGTATTCCCCCTCTTTATAATAGGACCAAGGCTCGTTTCAGTCTTTCATCGAATCCTCTCCTTGCTCCAAGTTCCAAACACTCAGAGCCCCAGATTCGAGCGCTTCGGACCTTCAACAATGTCCGGCTCCGACCTCCAGGGCCGGTGGATTCCCTCCTCCGTTACGGAGGAGGACGTGCTAAAGATGCGAGAGGCCAAGTACCTATCCTACGAGATTTCGCACAGGCTGCCTGCCGAAGGGCAGGCCATCCCCACCCCCGAGCCTGGCGAGTATGTCGTCTTCGTATCCCACCTCCGTCGGGGTTTAGGCTTCCCGACGGATCCCTTTGTGAGAGTACTCATGTTCTACTACGGGTTGGAATTCCATGACTTGGCCCCGGAGTCCATCCTCCATATCTCCGCCATTCATCATCGTCTGCGAAGCCTTCCTCCGCATCACCCCCCACTTCGGTCTGTAGCTGAAAACCTTCAATGTGGAGCCGAAGATGGTCGGGGGGCGCCAAGCCGAATGCGGCGGGGCGACCATAAGCAGGAGGGCCGATGCCCCGTGGCCCGAGGGCTCCTTCCAAGAGGAGCTCGGCTTATGGCAGCAAGAGTGGTTCTATATCACCGCTCCGAGGGGCAGCAGGCAGAAGCCGCTGCCTCCGTTCCGCTCGGGACCTCCACGACGGTTGATGTCGTGGGTCAACCAAGGGCTCAACTGGGGGTCGTCGAAAGACGTGCCCCTATTACAGGGCCGGATTCATGACCTCCAAACGAGGGAGATCGATCTGGTCGTGGTGATGCAGGTTATGCTAATTAGGCGTCTCCTGCCCTGCAAACGCCGTCCTCTCCGGCTATGGGAGTTCAATCCGGAGGGACCGCGGATTCTCCAACATTTCATGGGTATGACACCCGTGGAGATGTACAAGTTGTTCTTCGGACCACAAGTGGCATGTCCGGAATTGACCAAGGATGCCGGCCTAAGCTGCAATCGCCCGGATACTCAAGTAAGTAGCTTTAGTGTTCGGACGTATCATTTTCTCACCTTTCTTCAATTCGCCTTTTAATCCTTTATCCTTCAGCAGGAGTGGATAGCGCAAGCGAAGCTGATACGGTGTCCGGCCCCCTCCCAGAGACCGCACTGGAGCCCGTGCTAGTCAGAATGTTGGAGGTTGCGCCTTCAGAAGAAGGCGAGAGGGAGAACAGAGGAGCTACCGCCCCGCCCAAGGGGGCGCTTGAAGAAGGGGGGATCGAGAGTCCCTCCCTCCAAGGGGAGAAGAGGACCGCCTCTAGAGACCCGGAAGCTAAATCCCCTAAGCGGGGTAAGAAATCTTCGCCAGAGGGTCCTGCGTCCGGGGAGGCCCCGGACGCACAGTCTTCTCTCAAGGATCAGCCCTCTAGTGAGCCGTGAGTAGAAAAAGGGGAATTCATTAATAAAAAACATCCTCTCCCCGGATGCACAGTCTCCTCTCAAGGATCAGCCCTCTAGCGAGCCGTGAGTAGAAAAAGGGGAATTCATTAATAAAAAACATCCCTATTTGTGCTTCTGAGGATAACCGAAATTTTTACCTTGTAGTTCGGATCTGCAACCTTCTCAGATGAGTTCGTCTTCGGGGGATCTCCGTCCGGAGATGATGGAGAGCGAGACGCCTCCGTCTGCTGCGCCGTCGGATAGGGCAGACGAGGCTGAAGTGTCGTCCCGGAGGACATCCCCGAGTCCGGCAGAGCCGAAGAGTTCGGCGCCAACTAGTGTTCGGCCGGGGAAGCTGAAGGATCTGCTTGAGAGGGCATCCGTCTCGGAAGATCACCGTGCATTGATGGGCATAGTGATCGGAAGGATTTCGTCCGCCGAAAGCGGATTGCACAATGCCGTCAGGAGTTTGCTGGCGGGGTTTGAGGTACGTAAAAACGATGCGCCTTTTTGATGAAAGTGCGCCCTATGTAGGTAGTAGCCCCTGAGACTCGGTAGGTTGTCGAAAGTGACAGCGTGCCGAGGATCAAAATCGCAGGTATTGAGAGTCGCCTTTCCTATGCAGGTGGCGGATAGTCCGGGGGCTAGCCGGACTGGTGGAGGTGCCGAATTAATGCGGCAACTCGATGTAGCGGATGCGGACATCGCGCTAGTCAACAAGCGACTTGACGAGTCGCGAGGTAAATTAATTCTCCGCAATCACCTATTAAGGGAGCTAAAGCTCGCCTCTTGTGATATTTATGCATGACGCAGATGGTGCTGCTGCTGTGGAGAGCCTTCGGGCGGAACTTGCTCAAGCCAAGGAGCAGGCCAGAAGGAGCAACGCGGCTGCCTCGAGGGCAGCCGAGGAGTTAGAAGCCGAAAGGGTTGCACATCGCCGAAGCAGGGAAGAGGTGGCCGAATTGGCCGTGAAATTGAAGGATGCTGCCGACCGTAATGAGGCTCTTGAAAAGGAGCGCCTATCGGAGCGAGAAGACCTGGTGAAGGCCACCGCCGAAGCCAAGGATGCCCGATCTGCAATGAGGGCTATGAAGGAGGAGCTGCACCAGGCCGGAGACATTGTGGCTGGCAAGCCTTTTCTGCTACGCCGCAGGTTTACGGATCCAGAGTATGTCCAGCTTGGCTAGCTGTGGGGTCCGGAGGATCCATATATGGACTTAGCGGCGAGTGCGGCAGATGCTGTTGTACACTTCCGAAGCCAGAAGGATCACAAGACGGAAGAGCTATTTTGGTCTCAATTCCATAGTCCGGATCGTTCACTTCCGCTGACCGATCGGTTGGCCGAATGGGCTGAGCTAAACAGGCTGTCCGGACATGCCATGACGGATATCGTGGCGCATGTCTGGCCAGAGAGGCCCAAGGCGACGAGCTATTTTGGCTTATTGCAGCAATTTCTTGGGGCGGTGCCACATATCAAGGAAATGAAGCGGTCGGCCTGCATAGAGGGTGCGCGGATGGCCCTTGCCCGTGTGAAGACGCATTGGACAGAGATGGATGCCGCCGCTGTAGCAACCCAGGGTCCGGACGAAAGCCGGTTACCCGCCGAGCACTATTGTGGGGAAGTTATGCGTGGTGCTCGTGTAATAGAGTCGCAGTGCTCGAAAAATATCGCATTCAAATGAACGTTTGTAAAACGATGGTTATTATGTAATTGCTTTTTATACTTGTGCCTTCCAAGTATTAAAATATCTCCTTTGCGGCCGCTTATGTATACATGTGTATAACCTGAAAGATGGCAGTCTTCGGCTTCAGCCCCCACGCACAAGGTGCGGGGGTGTTCGCAAAAATAGCGCATTTTCACACTTAATCCGACGTCTCGGTCCTTTTAAGGAGCTGGTAGCGTAGCAAACGAGGCAATCCGGACTATGATGCTTTATCAATTTCACTTAGCCATTGGAGTTCGAGGGTGGGGCTACGATATAGCCCCTGGGGGCACCGCGCTCTCCGAATGCGGGGCGCGTGTGTGCCTGACCGGGAAACGGTCCTTCGTCAAAGCGGGGGAATTCTAAACATTCCGGTTGTCGATCGAGTGGTTGACCAGTCTCTCGCTGTATCATGACAGTCAGTTTTCGGCTTTCCCTACTGAGGTGCTCGCCCAGCCGAACTGGGGCACAATCGCAGTAGTTCTCCTGGTGCCGCGTTAGCCGATGATACGGAACGTAAGGCAGCAAAACACAGGAGCCGGGCAAACCCAACATTTGACCAAAGACATGATTCGCAGCTGATTCATATAAGGCCTAACTCGAGACGCCGAACACTCCCTAAGGTGTTCGGTCTTTATAATAATGGGCAGAACAATGCCCTAAGCCCCTAGTGTCCAGGTACGGGCAAGGTCATCTGACGCGGCCGATGCCAAAACGTCAGGCTCCACACTGGTTATAGTGAGAAACCTGGGGATTATAGCAACAAGAGACAGTAAAAAAGGTTTACGCAGGGTCTTAATCTAAAAAGAATCCTTGCAACGGGTCCCTACTGCACGTCTGCGCCTGTGTCTCCGTTGTGCCGTTATCCTGGACGGGTGTGCACATTGTTCATCTGTAAAAAAGAGAGGAACTTAGTTTGAAAGGAAATCGTGCAAAAAAAGGTATATGAAAAATATTAACAAGTGAATCGGAGTCTATATTAGCTCGTTATTGCTTATACGCTCAGCCCCTTGTGAAGGGGCGTGCAGCTAGGGAGCCCCTAGCTTGTTTGTGCCGGACTCGTCTAGCCGTGTCCGGGGTCTTTGCATGACCCTTGCAATGAAATGATGCCACGTGGACCGGGCATTTTAAGTGTAAGAGACGCGTAATGTGGTATGGTGTTGAAGCGGACAAAAGCTTCACGTCCCAATAGTGCTTGATGGCCACTTTTGAATGGGACGACCTGAAAGATTAGTTTTTCGCATCGGAAGTTGTTCGGTGATCCGAACACAACTTCTAGTAATAAGGAGCCTGTGCACTTGGCGTAAGGGCCTGGCATCACTCCTTTAAAGGAAGTGCGGCTATGTCGAATTTTGGTAAGGTCTATCCCCAACTTGCGGATTGTGTTTGGATATAGCAGGTTTAAGTCGCTGCCTCCGTCCATCAGGACTTGTGTAAATTGTAGTCCGTCGATTATAGGATCCAATATCAGAGCAGTCCATCCTGCATTCCGAATACTTCTGGAGTAATCTAGGTGGTCGAAAGTGATTGGTTTTGACATCCAATCTCGAGGTTCCGCTGGGGTGGACCTTGCGGGACCCGTTTTAGCGGATGCCGCATTGCTTTTCCATATTATCACATGAAGTGAGTTAACTGCTTTGACTTCTTGTGGGAAACTCTTTGTTTTCCGGTGCTCTACTTGTGGGGTTTATCATCATCCTCGCTTGATGCGTCGAGCCCCTTGTGTTCGGCATTTAGTCAGCCGGACTGTTTGAAAACCCAACAATCTCGGTGGGTGTGGTTTGCAGGCCTTCCGGGGGTACTATGGATTTGACATATCCGACCCAAAATTTTGTGTAAGTTGGATAGCTCGTCACTGTTATCCTTAAGAGGCAGTGTTTTGTTGTTCGGCCGCGAGCTTTTGAATCCGGCGTTGACCGCCGTATTCTTTGGGCTCTTTTCTTTATTCCGGCGCTGATCCTTTCTGCGCCGTGATTTTCCGTTTCCATCTCTAGTCTCGGATGTACTCGGGTCGTTGGTGCTGCATCTTGCTAGCCAGCTATCCTCCCCCGCGCAAAAGCGGGTCATGAGGCTTGTCAGTGCAGACATTGTCCTCGGCTTCTCTTGGCCGAGGTGTCTGGCGAGCCATTCGTCTCGGACGTTGTGTTTAAAAGCTGCTAAGGCTTCGGCGTCCAGACAGTCGACTATTTGGTTCTTTTTAGTAAGGAACCTGTTCCAGAATTTGCGCGCTGACTCTCCGGGCTGTTGCATTATATGACTTAGATCATCTGCATCCGGAGGGCGGGCATAAGTCCCTTGAAAATTTGCTCTAAACGCGTCCTCAAGCTCTTCCCAGCTTCCCACCGTGTTTTCTGGGAGGCTTTTGAGCCAGTGCCGAGCTGGCCCTTTGAGCTTGAGGGGTAGATATTTTATGGCATGGAGATCATCTCCTCTAGCCATATGTATGTGTAGTATGTAATCCTCTATCTAGACTCCAGGGTCTGTTGTTCCGTTGTAAGCCTCTATGTTTATGGGTTTAAACCCTGCTGGGAATTCATGATCCAGCACCTCATTGGTGAAACATAGTGGGTGTGCGGCGCCCCTATATTTGGGCGTGCCGTGTTCTTCGAACACTTGACGTGTTGTGCTGCTTCCCGGGGCCCTCTTTTTTGGCCCGTAAATGGACCTGGCTAGGCCTTCTTTCTTCCCGGGGTCATGAGTCGGCTTATGTGAGGCGCCGCTTGTAGATTTGGGCCTATCATCTGGTCGTCTATCCGGCCAGGCAGCCTCTTTGTTTTTTGACTGTGGGGGCTCTATGGCTTCCTCGTCAAATTTTGGCAGCAGTTTGCGCTTCGGATAGCTCTTTGATTGGTGGCCATTGCCGTATTTGTCCGCGGTTTTGAGCACTTTGCTCCACCTCGCTTTGAGTATGTCTTCCGCTGTTTTGAGCTTCTGTTTTTCCTTCTTCAGGCTTCTTGCGGTGGCGACGAGTCTTCTGTGAAGGTTTTTGTGTTCCGGTGGCATGTCCGGTGTGAGGTTGTCCGGACTGTTGGTTTCACCGCGATTGGATTGATTATCCGATTCGTCCTGTTCGGACGGTTGCTTAGTTGCATGTTCATCGTCCACTGGTTTGCCCTGCTCTAACGCTGGGTCATTAGGAATGCTGTTTTTGTCGAGGCGGGTCTTAGGGCGGCGCTTGCGTCGCCGCTTTGGTTGTTTATCGGCGGGATTATCCTTTGCCGCGCCCCGTTGTTCCTCATCATCGCTTCCTTTTGGGGTATCCACCATATATACGTTATGTGTTGGGGTGGTCTTCCAGTGCCCTACAGGCGCTGGTTCTTGATCGTCTCCGGCATCGTCGTCCATACCGCTGATGTCTTCGGAGTCATAGTCTAGCATGTCTGTTAGATCGTCGACAGTGGCTACAAAATGGCTGGTGGGCGGGTTTCGAATTTCTTCGTTGTCCGCATCCCAACCTTCCTGGCCATAATCCGGCCAGGACTCTCCGGATAGCGAAAGATGCTTTAGCAAATTTAGGATGTCACCAAGGGGCGAGTGTTGGAAGATGCCCGCGGCCGTGAACTCTATGATCGGCGCCCAATCAGATTCAATTGGCAGGGGCACAGGAGGTTCGGAGTCCGGCGAGGGATCCGGCGCCTCGGAGTCACGAGCTTCACAAGGGACAAGGTAAGTGTTCGGCTCCATCACCGTGGAAGGTGCAGCCCTCGAGGCGGTGTCCAGCCACCGGTCCTCGATCTGGGCGATCGGCTCCGGACTGAGGGCCGAAGCGGATTCGTGTGCAGCCACCAGGGCACTGTCCGACGGCAGAGCTAAATCATGCCCATCGTGACAGCGCGGCACGCTCGGCAGAGGCTCGAGTCCGTCGAGGATCAAGTCCCCGCGGATGTCGGCCGTGAAGTTTAGGCTTCCGAACCTAACCTGATGGCCAGGGGCAAAGCTTTTGATCTGCTCCAGATGGCCAAGTGAGTTGGCCCGCAGTGCGAAGCCGCCGAATACGAAGATCTGTCCGGGGAGAAAAATCTCACCCTGGACGGCGTTGTTGATTGGAGAAGCCATCGAACCTATCGGTGACGGCACAGAGGAACTCTCAATGAAAGCACCAATGTCGGTGTCAAAACTGGCGGATCTCGGGTAGGGGGTCCCAAACTGTGCGTCTAGGCGGATCGTAACAGGAGACGAGGGACACGATGTTTTACCCAGGTTCGGGCCCTCTTGATGGAGGTAAAACCCTACGTCCTGCTCGATTAATATTGATGATATGGGTAGTACAAGAGTAGATCTACCACGAGATCAAGGAGGCTAAACCCTAATAGCTAGCCTATGGTATGAATGTTGTAATGGAGGTTATGTCCTACGGACTAAATCCCTCCGGTTTATATAGACACCGGAGAAGGCTAGGGTTACAGAGTCGGTTACAATGGTAGGAGATCTACATATCCGTATCGCCAAGCTTGCCTTCCACGCCAAAGAAAGTCCCATCCGGACACGGGACGGAGTCTTCAATCTTGTATCTTCGTAGTCTTGGAGTCCGGCGGACGATGATAGTCCGGCTGTCCGGACACCCCCTAGTCCAGGACACCCTCACCCATTAATAGATATCAATGTGAGTGAGTAGGGATTGCCATGCAACGGATGCACTAGAGCTATAAGTTTATGAAAGCTCAAAAAGAAACTAAGTGGGTGTGCATCCAACTTGCTTGCTCATGAAGACCTAGGGCATTTGAGGAAGCCCATCATTGGAATATATAATCCAAGTTCTATAATGAAAAATTCCCACTAGTATATGAAAGTGACAAAATAGGAGACTCTCTGTCATGAAGATCATGGTGCTACTTTGAAGCACAAGTGTGGAAAAAGGATAATAACATTGTCCCTTCTCTCTTTGCTCTCATTTTTTTGATTGTCTTCTTTGGCCTCTTTTTTCTATTTGGGCTTCTTTGGCCTATTTTATTTTTCTTTCCTCACATGGGACAATGTTCTAATAATGATGATCATCACACTTTGATTTACTTACAACTCAAGAATTACAACTCGATACCTACAACGAAATATGACTCTATATGAATACCTTCGGCGGTGTACCGGGATGTGCAATGACCCAAGAGTGACATGTATGAAAATTATGAATGGTGGCTTTGCGAAAAATACTATGTCAACTACATGATCATGCAAAGCAATATGACAATGATGAAGCGTGTCATAATAAACGGAACGGTGGAAAGTTGCATGGCAATATATATCGGAATGGCTATGGAAATGCCATAATAGGTAGGTATGGTGGTTGTTTTTAGGAAGGTACATGGTGGGTGTATGGTACCAGCGAAAGTTGTGCGGTACTAGAGAGGCTAGCAATGGTGGAAGGGTGAGAGTGCGTATAATCCATGGACTCAACATTAGTCATAAAGAACTCACATACTTATTGCAAAAGTCTATTAGCTATCGAAACAAAGTACTACACGCATGCTCCTAGGGGGATAGATTGATAGAAAAGACCATCGCTCAGCTTCGACCGCCACTCATAAGGAAGACAATCAATAAATAAATCATGCTCCAACTTCGTTACATAGCGGTTCACCATACGTGCATGCTATCGGAATCACAAACCTCCACACAAGTATTTTTAAAATCCACAATTACTCACTAGCATGACTCTAATATCACCATCCTCATATCTCAAAACAATCATAAGGAATCAAACTTATCATAGTATTCAATGCACTTTATATGAAAGTTTTTATTATATCCCTGTTGGATGCCCATCATATTAGGACTAAATTCATAACCTAAGAAAATTACCATGCTGTTTAGAGAGACTCTCAAAATAATATAAGTGAAGAATGAGAGTTCAAAAATTTCTATAAAATAAAGCCACCACTGTGCTCTAAAAAGAAATAAGTGAAGCACTAGAGCATAATTGCCTAGCTCAAAAGATATAAATGAAGCACATAGAGTATTCTAATAAATCATGATTCATGAATGTCCCTCTCGAAAGGTGTGTACAACAAGGATGATTGTAGCAAACTAAAAAGTAAGGACTCATATCATACAAGACGCTCCAAGCAAAACACATATCATGTGGTGAATAAAAATATAGCCTCGAATAAAGTTACCGATAGACGAAGACGAAAGAGAGGATACCTTCCGGGGCAACCCCAAGCTTAGGATCTTGGTTGTCCTTGAATATTACCTTGGGGTGCCTTGTGCATCCCCAATCTTAGGCTCTTGCCACTCCTTATTCCATAGTCCATCAAATCCTTACCCCAAAACATGAAAACTTCACAACACAAAACTCAACAGAAAATCTCATGAGATCCGTTAGTATAAGAAAATAAATTACCACTTTCGGTACTGTTGTGAACTCATTCTTTATTTTTGTTGGCATAATATCTACTGTATTCCAACTTCTCCATGGTTCATACCACCCGATACTACCCATAGATTCATCAAAATAAGCAAACAACACAAAGAAAACAGAATCTGTCAAAAACAGAGCAGTCTCAGCAATCTGAAAACTTCGAATACTTCCGTAAGTCCAAAAATTATGAAAAATTAGGACAACCTGGGAAATTTGTATATCAATCTTGTGTAAAAAATCAGATTAAAATCACGCTTCTGTGAACTAGAAAAATTATTTTTCTGGGCGCAAAAGTTTCTATTTTTCAGCAAGATCAAATCAACTATCATCGTAAGCCATCCCAAAGGTCTTGCTTGGCACAAACAATAACTAAAACACAAAACACATCTAAACAGAGGCTAGATGAATTATTTATTTAAAAATAGAACCAAAAAACAAGAACAAAAATAAAATTGGGTTGCCTCCCAACAAGCGCTATTGTTTAACGCCCTTAGCTAGGCATTGAGATTTCAATGATGCTCACATGAAAGACAAAAATTGAAGCGCAAAGAGAGCATCATAAAACATGTGACAAACACATCTAAGTCTAACATACTTACTACGCATAGGCATTTTATAAGCAAACAAATTATCAAGGGAAGCAAAAACTAGCATATGCAAGGAAGAAGAAAGAGATGATAACAATCTCAACAAGAAGAGAGGTAATTTAGTAACATGAAAATTTCTACAAACATATTTTCCTCTCTCATAATAATTACATGTAGGATCATAAGAAAATTCAACAATATAGCTATCACATAACATATTCTCAACATGATCCATATGCATGCGAAGTTGACACTCTTCCAAAATAGTGGGATTAACATTAACTAAAGTCATGACCTCTCCAAACCCACTTTTATCAAAAAATTCATAAGATTGAACATTCTCCAAATATGTGGGATCTAAAGTTGACACTCTTCCAAACCCACTTTCAATATTATTGCAAACATTATTATCAATCTCATATTCATCATGGGGCTTAAATAAAATTTCAAGATCATAAGAAGAATCACCCCAGTCATGATCATTGCAACAAGTAGTAGACATAGCAAAATTAGCATCCCCAAGCTTAGGGTTTTGCATATCATTGACACAATTAACATTAATGGAATTTATAATAACATCATTGCAATCATGCTTTTCATCCAAGGCACTATCATGAATCACTTCATAAATTTGCTCTTTTAGCACCTCATCACAATTTTCAGATTCACGAACTTCAAGCAAAACTTCATAAAGATAATCTAGTGCACTCATCTCACTAGAAATTGGTTCATCATAATTGGATCTTTTAAAAAGATTAGCAAGTAGATGAGGATCCATATCAATAGATCTTTAGCAAGCGAATATGCAAGCAAATAGAACACACATGGCAAAATAGCAAACAAAAGATCGAATGAGAAAAAGGCAAACAAAAAAGAAGGAGAAGAAAAGGGCATATCTTTTTTAAAATCATTTTTGAAGTGGTGGAGAGGAAAACTAGAGGCAAATGGCGAATAATGTAATGCAAGAGATGAGAATTTTATGATGGGTACTTGGTATGTCTTGACTTGGCGTAGATCTCCCTGACAACGGCGCTAGAAATTCTTCATGCTACTTCTCAAGCTTGCGTTGGTTTTTCTCTTGAAGAGGAAAGGATGATGCAGCAAAGTAGAGATAAGTATTTTCCTCAGTTAAGAACCAAGGTATCAACCCAGTAGGAGAAGAACGTGCAAATCAGCAATACCTACACAAACAATCAAACACTTGCATCCAATGCGATAAAGGGGTTGTCAATCCCTTCTCGGTCACTTGCAAAAGTGAGATCTGATAGAGATAGATAAAACTAAACAAAACATAACTAAATATTTTTGGGTTTTTTGGTGTAAAGATCTGAAAATAAAAGATTGCAAAATAGTAGATCAGAAACTAATATGATGGAAAATAGACCCTGGGGCCATAGGTTTCACTAGAGTCTTCACTCTTGAAGGCAAGTAATACGGTGGGTGAACAAATTACTGTCGAGAACTTGATAGAAATGTGCAAAGTTAGGACAATATCCAAGGCAATGATTATGCAGTATAGGCATCACGTCCGTGTCAAGTAGGCCGACTCCTGCCTATATCTACTACTATTACTCCACACATCGATCGACTCCTGCCTGCATCTAGAGTATTAAGTTCATAAAGAACAGAGTAACGCATTAAGTAAGATGACATGATGTAGAGGAATTAACTCAAGCAATATGGTGAAAACCCCCATCTTTTTATCCTCGATGGCAACAATGCAATACGTACCTCGCTACCCCTACTTTGTCACTAGGTGAAATCACGCAAGATTGAACCCAAAGCTAAGAACCTCTTCCATTGCAAGAAATACCAATCTAGTTGGCCAAACCAAACCGATAATTCGAAGAGAAATACAAAGATACCAAATCATGCATATAAGATTTCAGAGAAGATTCAAATAATATTCATAGATAAGTTGATCATAAATCCACAATTCATCGGATCTCGACAAACACACTGCAAAAGAAGATTACATCAGATAGATCGCCAAGAACATCGAGGAGAACATGGTATTGAGAATCAAAGAGAGAGAAGAAGCCAAGTAGCTACTAGCTATGGACCAGTAGGTCTATGGTGGACTACTCACGCTTCGTCGGAAGGGTAATAGAGTTGATGTAGATGCCCTCCGTGATCGAATCCCCCTCCAGTAGGATGCCGGAAAAGGCCCCAAGATGGGATCTCACGGGAACGGAAGGTTGCGGCGGTGGAAAAGTGTTTTCGTGGAAACTTATGGAGGTTTGGTTATATTTTCAAATATATAGGAGGAAGATCTAGGTTAGCGGGGTCACGAGGGGCCCACAAGGACCCTCCACCCTTGTCACTGCCTCGGGTTCTTCTGACTTGCACACCAAGTCCCGTAGGTGTCTTCTGGTCGAAGAAAAATCATCATGAAGTTTTATTCCATTTGGACTCCGTTTAATATTCCTTTTCTGTGAAGCTCTAAAACAAGGAAAATAGAAACTGGCACTGGGCTCTAGGTTAATAGGTTAGTCCTCAATATAATATAAATTAACATACTAATGCATATAAAACATCCAAAACAGATAATATAATAGCATGGGACAATCAAAAATTATAGATACGTTGGAGACGTATCAATCATCCCCAAGTTTAATTCCTTCTCGTCCTCGAGTAGGTAAATGATAAAACCAGAATTTTTGATGTGGAATGCTATCTTACATATTTATCCATGTTATTTTCTTTAGTATGACATGAATGTTCAGATCCATAAGATTCAAAATGAAAATTAATATTGACATAAAAACGATAATACTTCAAGCATACTAATAAAGCAATCATGTCTTCTCAAAATAACATGGCCAAAGAAAGCTATCCCTACAAAATCATATAGTCTGACTATGCTCCATCTTCATCAAAATTAATATTCAAATCATGCACAACCGCGATGACAAGCCAATCAATTGTTTCATACTTTTGATGTTCTCAAACTTTTTCAACTTTCACGCAATACATGAGCGTGAGCCATGGACATAGCACTATAGGTGGAATAGAATATGGTAGTTGTGGAGAAGACAAAAAGGAGATAGTCTCACATAAACTAGGCATATCAGCAGGCTATGGAGATGCCCATCAATAGATATCAATGTGAATGAGTAGGGATTTCCATGAAACGGATGCACTAGAGCTATAAGTTTATGAAAGCTCAAAAAGAAACTAAGCGGGTGTGCATCCAACTTGCTTGCTCATGAAGACCTAGGGCATTTGAGGAAGCACATCGTTGGAATATACAAGCCAAGTTCTATAAAGAAAAATTCCCACTAGTATATGAAAGTGACAAAATAGGAGACTCTCTATCATGAAGATCATGGTGCTACTTTGAAGCACAAGTGTGGAAAAAGGATAGTAACATTGCCCCTTCTCTCTTTTCTTTATTTTTTTGATTGGTTCTTTGGCCTCCTTTTCTATTTGGGCTTCTTTGGCCTCCTTTATTTTGATTTCCTAACATGGGAAACAATGATTAACTCAAGAAATATGATGAAAACCCCACATTTTTGTCCTCAATGGCAACAATGCAATACGTGTCTCGCTACCCCCTACTTTGTCACTGGGTGAAATCACACAAGATTGAACCCAAAGCTAAGCACCTCTCCCATTGCAAGCAATACCATTCTAGTTGGCCAAACCAAACTGATAATTCGAAGAGAAATACAAAGATACCAAATCATGCATATAAGAGTTCAGAGAAGATTCAAATAATATTCATAGATAAGCTGATCATAAATCCACAATTCATGGGATCTCGACAAACACACCGCAAAAGAAGATTACATCAAATAGATCTCCAAGAACATCAAGGAGAACATGGTATTGGGAATCAAAGAGAGAGAAGAAGCCATGTAGCTACTCGCTATGGATCTGTAGGTCTGTGGTGGACTACTCACGCTTCATCGGAAGGGCAATAGAGTTGATGCAGACGCCCTCCGTGATCGAATCCCCCTCCAGCAGGATGCCGGAAAAGGCCCCAAGATGGGATCTCACGGGAATGGAAGGTTGCGGCGGTGGAAAAGTGTTCTCGTGGATGCTTCTGGAGGTTTGGGAATATTTGCAAATATATAGGAGGAAGATCTAGGTCAGGGGGGTCACAAGGGGCCCACAAGGTAGGGGGCGCCCCCCTAGGGCGCGCCCTCCACCCTTTTCGCCGCCTCGTGGCTCTTCTGACTTGCACTCCAAGTCCTCCGGGTGTCTTCTGGACCAAGAAAAATCATCATGAAGTTTTATTCTGTTTGGACTCCATTTAGTATTCCTTTTCCTGCGAAGCTCAAAAACAAGGAAAAAAACAGAAACTGGCACAGGGCTCTAGGTTAATAGGTTAGTCCTAAAAATAATGTAAAATAGCATATTAATGCATATAAAATGTCCAAAACGGAAAATGGAAGTATTTCAAGGAGGATTGAAAATCTTGCATCTCTAAGAAGAGATATTTTATGCCTTGAATCTTTTTGTGTCTCAAGTTTAGATATACTACTATGATTATCTTTCACTATCTAACCTTGCAGAAGAACAAAGTTAACTTCAGAGTAAAATGTCTTGAGAATCATAAGAGAACTCTATCTATCTGCTCTTAAGAGGTTTCTCCTCACATATTTCCTTCGTATCTTCTGTATTGCAGGAAAACCTCGTCTAAAGCATATCCACTCCAAGCAATATATCTGTGATTCCTTTGCTCTGATTTTCCTTAAGTATTTAACTTGCAGGAAATTTATATCTCATGTGGATTCAAACTATGTTCTGAGAAAACCATTATGGCTTGTCCTTCATCACAAATCATTTTAAAGTATTTGTTCTATCTAAAAATCTTTTTCAGAAGTTGTGAGCGACACGAAATACCTCAGACATTGTTGAGTGCATTGAAAGAAACAACTAACGAAATTACATGTCAATGCCACTCTTATGAAGATTCATCTTGCTGCCTTACGATATATCTTCCATGCATTCTTAAAATGATGCATACCTTTAGGGGGAGCATGCTTTATCTTCATAATTATCTCTTGCCTTCCATTATCCTTTGCATTCATTTCATTCTTTTATCTATCCTTTGATGTGTTCTTTTTTGTCAACAATCATCCAAAAAGGGGGAGATTGTTGGTACAATAATTGCCCTCTTGTGTTTTGGAGATTGTTGACAGAAACAGGCATGATCTGATTTGTTTGCCAATGCACAAAGTGAGAAATAGTCCATGCAGAACCGAAGAGAATGTTGTCTCCGGTGCCAAGTTCAAGGAACTTTACCGAAGGATATTTGTGTCACAAAGAAGAACGAGCTACTCGGATGGCTTCTCTCGTACACCATTTAGTCTGCGTCAGTACCACAATATTACACCATCCTTCGAGATTATATGATGAGTTGCCGATGTATGGCAGTACCGCTCAAGGACCAGATTTGTAGTAATTTTTGTCAGAGGTAAAATTCAGACAAAACATATGTCTACCGCAAGGATCGGGTGTTCGGTGGCATATCCTTCTTATATATGGTGAGCATGTATCCCCAGTCATATCAGTCACCCATATGAGATGTGACAGTGATCCAACAGATATACCTAAGGAAAGAAAGGATTCAATAACCTCCCCTATCAGGCAAAGGAAAATAAGCAAAAGTACATCTCATGTGATGCAAGGAGCGATAATATTTGGAGATAACATCACAAAATCCATAGTCTTGACAAAGGTCATCAAGATCATTATTCCCGCAATTGACAAGAAGATATTATAAAACCTTGCCACCTTCTTGTATGATTGGCCTCAGCAATGAGCCCTGTACAGCTACAAACCCCGGGTATATGTCATATGTGTGCGGACCCAGGTCAGAAAACAAGAAGGACTAATGTCAAAAATATTGCACTAATCACATCCATGGTCATACGAAGAATCAAGGACAGGTGTGGCCAAGTTGTTTCAGTAAGGTATCCTAACCAAGAAAATTAGGACCATAAAAAGGATGAGACTGACAGCAAAGCATGATGATTTTTGCACAACTGTCAGGGTTCAGATACCCAAGTCAGTTGAAAGCCATAATCCCATATGGACCCACAAGGCATACTCCCAGCGACCTACTCTATTCACAAGGATTTTCATATCCCGCTGACCCGCTTGACACGGTTAGCATGGGATATCCAAGTCTGTTTAGTCAGAACCAAGATTTCTTTGCAAGCTCCACAGTCTGACCTCAGCGACAGCATGAAAGCATATCACCGCCTATTACTACAGATGGGTATATCAACCACATGAGAAAAACCAAAAGACAAGCAATCAGCTCAGATCCGGTATACTCACCGACAGAATCAAGTACCTGGTCAGTCTGTCAGGAAAAGCATTTGTCCGTTAGCCCCTGTCGGGCTAGTTTCAAGATGTAAATATTTGAGGTTTGACACAGCTATAACTCCATACGCCGATATATTGCTTACAACAGAAGGCAGTCAAATCTTTGGTACATATCTCATGCTCGAGCCAAAGGCATAAATCAAGATAAATTAGTGCCACCTCTGAGCAGTCAGATTCCATCAGGAGATGGCCATGATAATTCTCAGCATTTATGGAAAGCAGAAGGCCTGCATTTATTTGAAGCAACCACATGACAGAAGCAAAAAGGTTTTCATGATCAAAAGAAAATTTATGCTCAGATCCATTGGATAGCACCGTAGATATGAGAAGATTCAAGTCAACAAAAAGATTTGGTATATGAGCAAAGACCTGTCAGAATTTGGAAAAGGTGAAGCAAACCACCCAGAGCAAGTTAAGTTGATCATCTGAAATTCTTGGGGGAACAATAATTAAAGGAAAAAGGATACCCAAGTTGGAAATGGTGTCCCCAAGTCATACTTGTTCCCTGAGCAACCAAATCTCTGATACGTCTCCAACGTATATGTAATTTTTGATTGCTCCATGCTATTATATTACCCCTTTTGGATGTTTATGGGCTTTACTTTACACGTTTATATCATTTTTGGGACAAAACTACTAACCGGAGGCCCAGCCCATATTGCTGTTTGTTTGCCTATTTCAGTATTTCAAAGAAAAGGAATATCAAACGAGTCCAAACGGAATGAAACCTTCGGGAGCGTGATTTTCGGAACGAACGTGATCCAGAGGGCTTGGAGTGCAAGTTAGAAGCAGCCGAGGCCCCCACGAGATAGGAGGCCCCCCCCTGTAGGGCGCGCCCCTATCTCGTGGGCCCCTCGGGTGGCCACCGACGTACTTCTTCCTCCTATATATATACCTACGTACCCCGAAAACATCCAGGAGCACCACGAAACACAATTTCCACCGTCGTAACTTTCTGTATCCGCAAGATCTCATCTTGGAGCCTTCGCCGGCACTCTGCCGGAGGGGGAATCAACCACGGAGGGCTTCTACGTCAACATCCTTGCCCCTCCGATGAGTTTGAGTAGTTTACCACAGACATACGGGTCCACAGTTATTAGCTAGATGGCTTCTTCTCTATTTTTGGATCTCAACACAATGTTCTCCCCCTCTCTTGTGGAGATCTATTCGATGTAAACTCTTTTTGCGGTGTGTTTGTTGAGATCAGATGAATTGTGGGTTTATGATCAAGTTTATCTATGAATAATATTTGAATCTTCTCTGAATTCTTTTATGTGTGATTGAGTTATCTTTGCAAGTCTCTTCAAATTATCAGTTTGGTTTGGCCTACTAGATTGATCTTTCTTGCCATGGGAGAAGTGCTTAGCTTTGGGTTCAATCTTGTGGTGTCCTTACCCAGTGACAGAAAGGGTTGCAAGGCACGTATTGTATTGTTGCCATCGAGGATAACAATATGGGGTTTATATCATATTGCATGAGTTTATCCCTCTACATCAAGTCATCTTGCTTAATGCATTACTCTGTTCTTATGAACTTAACACTCTAGATGCAGGCAGGAGTCGGTCGATGTGTGGAGTAATAGTAGTAGATGCAGGCAGGAGCCGGTCTACTTGTTATGGACGTGATGCCTATATACATGATCATGCCTAGATAATCTCATAAATATGCTCTTTTCTATCAATTGCTCGACAGTAATTTGTTCACCCACTGTAATACTTATGCTATCTTGAGAGAAGCCTCTAGTGAAACCTATGGCCCCCGGGTCTATCTCTTATCATACTTGCTTTCAATCTACTTTTATTTGCATCTTTACTTTTTGCATCTATATTATAAAATACCAAAATTATATTTATCTTATCATACTATCTTTCTTAGATCTCACTTTCGCAAGTGGCCGTGAAGGGATTGACAACCCCTTTATTGCGTTGGTTGTGAGTTCTCAGTTTGTTTGTGTAGGTGCGTGGGACTTTTGAGGAGCCTCCTACTGGATTGATACCTTGGTTCTCAAAAACTGAGGGAAATACTTACGCTACTATCGCTTCATCACCCTCTCCTCTTCGAGGAAAATCAACGCAAGCTCAAGACGTAGCAAGAAGGATTTCTGGCGCCATTGCCGGGGAGGTCTTCGCTCAAGTCAAGACATACCAAGTACCCATCACAAACCCATCTCCCTCGCATTTACATTATTTGCCATTTGCCTCTCGTTTTCCTCTCCCCCACTTCACCCTTGCCGTTTTATTCTCCCTCTCTTTTCCAATCTTCTCTTCTCTCTTTTGCTTGCCCTTTCGTTTGCTTGTTTGGTTGGATTAGATGCTTATTTATTGCTAAACAGAGAACTTAAGATCTATGGATCCTCATCCGCTTGCTAATCTTTTTAAGAGATCCAATTATGGTGAACCAATTGCTAGTGAGTTTCGTGCACTAGATTATCTTTATGAAGCTTTGTTCAAAATTTGTGAATCTGAAAATTATGATGAAGAAATCTATGAAGAGATTCACGATAACTCCTTGAATAAAAAGCATGATTTGAATGGTTTTCCTATAAATTCTCTTGATGTCAGTTGTGCAAATAATATGCAAAACCCTAAGCTTGGGGATGCTAGTTTTGCTATGTCTACTACTTGTTGTAATGATTGGGGTGATTCTTCTTATGATCTTGAGAATTTATTTAAGCCCCATGATGAATATGAGATTGATAATAGTGTTTGCAATAACATTGAAAGTGGGTTTGGAAGAGTGTCAACTTTAGATCCCACATATTTGGAGTATGTTCAATCTTATGATATTTTTGATAAAAGTGGGTTCGGAAAGGTCATGACTTTAGTTAATGTTAATCCCACTATCTTGGAAGAGTGTCAACTTTACATGCATGTGGATCGTGTTGAAAATATGTTATGTGATAGCTATTTTGTTGAATTTGCTTATGATCCCACATGTAATTATTATGAGAAAGGAAATTATGGTTGTAGAAGTTTTCATGTTACTAGATTACGTCTCTTCATGTTGAGATTGCTATCATCTCTTTGTTCTTCCTTGCATATGCTAGTTTTTGCTTGCCTTGATAATTTGTTTGCTTACAAGATGCCTATGCATAGGAAGTATGTTAGACTTAAGTGTGTTTGTCACACGTTTTATGATGCTCTCTTTGTGCTTCAATTGTTGTCTTTCATGTGAGCATCATTGAAATCTCAATGCCTAGCTAAAAAGGCTTTAAAGAAAAGCGCTTGTTGGGAGACAACCCAATATTTTTTCTTGCTGTTATTTAATAAATCTTGCATCTACCTTCTGTTTAGATGTGTTTTTATCTTTTAATTAGTGTTTGTGCCAAGTAGAACCTATAGGATAACCTACGATGATAGTTGATTTGATTCTGCTGAAAAACAGAAACTTTGCACGCACGAATATAATTTTGTTAAATCACAAGAACGTGCTTTTGCGTTGACTCTTTTTTCTGCTGTTCAATAAACAAATTGTCCAGGACTTCCTATTTTGGTAGGATTTTAGAGTTCCAAAAGTTTGTGTTAGTTACAGATTGCTACAGACTGTTCTGTTTTTGGCAGATTCTGTTTTTCGTGTGTTGTTTGCCTATTTCAATGCATCTATGGCTAGTAAATTAGTTTATAAACCATAAGGAAGTTGGAATGCAGTATGTTTAACACCAAAATAAATAAAGAATGAGTTCATTACAGTACCTTATGTGGTGGTTTTGTTTTCTTTCACTAACGGAGCTTATAAGATTTCCTGTTGAGTTTTGTGTTGTGAAGTTTTCAAGTTTTGGGTAAAGCTTTTATGGACTATGGAATAAAGGGTGGTGAGGGAGTCCTGGATTAGGGGGTATCCGGACAGCCAGCCTATATACATCGTCCGGACTATTGAAGCATGAAGACACAAGACTCAAGACTAGCCCTCTCCGGTGTCTATATAAACCGGAGAGGTTGGTCCTTAGAAGGCCGATCACAATTACAATCATACATCATAGGCTAGCTTCTAGGGTTTAGCCTCTATGATCTCGTGGTAGATCTACTCTTGTACTACCCATATCTTCAATAGTAATCAAGCAGGAAGTAGGGTTTTACCTCCATCGAGAGGGCCCGAACCTAGGTAAACATTGTGTCCCTTGCTTCCTGTTACCATCAGCCTAGACGCACAGATCGGGACCCCCTACCCGAGATCCGCCGGTTTTGACACCGACATTGGTGCTTTCATTGAGAGTTCCTCTGTGTCGTCGCTGCAAGGCTTGATGGCGCCTTCAATCATCGTCAACAACACGGTCCAAGGTGAGACTTTTCTCCCCGGATAGATCTTCGTGTTCGGTGGCTTCGCACTGCGGGCCAATTCGCTTGGCCACCTGGAGCAGATCAACAGCTACACCCCTGGCCACCAGATCAGGTTCGGAAACCTGAACTACACGGCGGACATTCGCGGAGACTTGATCTTCGACGGATTCGGGCCTATGCCAGGAGCACCGGACAGTCACGACAAGCACGGCTTAGGCCTGCTGTCGGACAAAGCTCGGGGTATCACCCCCGCAGTAGCCTTGGACCTAAATCCGAAGCAGGCTGCGCTACCTAAAGACGGAGGGCTGGACCCTGCCCCGCAGGCTGCACACTCATCGGCGGTGGAGCCGAACACGGGTCTCACCTCTGTGGTGGCCTGTGACTCCGGACCCCCGGATTCGCATCCGGATGTTGGTTCCTGTCTGCGCACTCTCGAGCTAGTCGAGCCAGGTTGGGCTCCGGTAATGGAGTTCACCGCTGCGGATATCTTCCAGCACTCACCCTTTGGCGACATGCTGAACTCATTAAAAACTCTCTCTTTGACAGAAAATTCCGGGCCAAACTATGTCCAGCTCGAGTGGGAGGCAGGCGACGAGGAAATCCGTTACCCACCCACCACCCACTTCATAGCCACGGTTGATGATTGAACCGACGTGCTTGACTTCGACTCAGAAGGCATCGACGGTATGGACGAGATGTAGGAGAAGATTCAAAATCTATGGGGTGCTGGACTTCCGCCTCGTCACATGACATGTACATGGTGGATACGCCCAAGGAGGACGACGGTGACAATCCGGAAGATAAAACCCCGGGCAAAAGCCAAAGCGACGGCGCAGACGCCGTTCCAAGTCCAGCAACAGTAAAAATAGCAGCAAGAGTGCCAGAAGGATCGATACTCCGGTCAACCCCAAAGGCAACAACGACCATACGGAACCAGCGATGGAGCAGGACGAGCCAGGTCACGCCGAACACAGTTCGGAGCAGACGCCCGATGACAATGATCCTAAAGGACGAGGTCATCAAACCGAACCAGCACAAGAACAAAATCCGGATGACGACGCATTCATCATCCCGGAAACACGCGTGTAACGAGATAACCTCCACCGAAAGCTTATGGCCACCGCAAGAAGTCTAAAGAAGCAGAAGCAACGGCTCAAAGCCGCACAGGAAACGCTCAATCGCAGATGGAATAAAGTTCTAGACACGGAAGAAAGATACGGCGACGATCGCCATGCAAAGAGCTATCCAAAATGCTAGCTACTGCCAGAATTTGATGATGAGGCTGCTCCACCAAAGGGTAACACGACCAGGAGGCAAGATGTACCACTTCATAACTGCAACAAAGCAGCTACCGATGCTGCGGACGATCTACGTGAGAACCTGGATAAGAAAGCTGGCGCAGCTAGGTCCATCTACGGATCTAAAGGACACACCCCGGTGAGGGACTGTGGTCACCAAAACAATTATGCTAATCAAATACCAGTTCGGAATAAACACCGGACACATCAACAGCTGACGACATGCCACAACACATCCAGATACAGAGGGGCTGCTCACCCCCTATGCTTTACCGAAGAAGTACTGGACCATGAATTTCCACAGGGCTTTAAACCTGTGAACATAAAGGCATACGACGGAACGACAGACCCAGGGGTCTGGATCGAGGACTTTATCCTGCATATACATATGGCTCGTGGGGATGACCTCCACGCCATCAAATACCTTCCCCTCAAACTAAAGGGACCAGCTCGTCACTGGTTGAAAAGCCTCCCCGAAAATTCAATTGGGAGTCGGGAGGAACTCGAGGACGCTTTCAGGGCCAATTTTCAAGGGACTTATGTCCGGCCTCCGGATGCTCACAATTTAAGTCACATAATCCAACAGCCTGGAGAGTCTGCTCGCAAGCTTTGGAACAGATTCCTCACTAAGAAGAATCAAATTGTCGATTGTTCGGACACCGAAGCCTTAGCGGCATTCAAACACAGCATCCGTAACGAGTGGCTCGCCAGACACCTCGGCCAAGACAAGCCGAGGACAATGGCAGCCTTAACAAGCCTCATGACCCGCTTTTGCGTGAGCGAAGACAGTTGGCTGGCCCGTAAAGGCACCAGCGATCCCAGCACATCCGAAATAAGGGATGGCAATGGAAAGCCACGACGTAATTAAAACAAACGCCAAAACAAGGAAGAGAGCCTGGACAACACAACGGTAAACGCCGGATTCAGGGGCTCTCGACCCGATCAGCAAAAGAAGCCACCAAAAGGCAGTAAAGAGGGGCCGTCTCGTCTAAACAGAGTCCTGGACAGATTGTGCCAAATTCATGGCACCCCCGACAAACCTGCAAACCACACACACACAGAGTGCTGGGTCTTCAAGAAGGCCGGCAAATTAAACGCCGAGCACAATGGAAGGGAAACACCAAGTGAAGACGAGGATGAACCTCGTCAGCCGAACACTGGGGGACAGAAAAAATTCCCACCAGAGGTTAAAACAGTAAACATGATCCACATGACTCATACATCCAAGAGAAGGCACGAACACGCGCTCAGAAACGCGCGCGCTAACCCACACCTAGGTACTGGATGAGTAGTCTGATCACTTTCGATCACACGGACCAAATGACTAGTATTCGGCGTGAAGGATCAGAGGCCTTGGTGCTTGACCCAATAATCGACAGATACCATCTCACCCACGTCCTCATGGACGGCGGCGGCAGTCTCAATTTAATATATGAGGACACTGTCCGCAGGATGGGGATAGACCCATCCAGAATTAGTCAAAGCAACACCGCCTTTGAAGGGGTGATACCAGGCGTCGAAGCCTACAGCAGGGGCTCCGTCGTACCGGAGGTAACATTCGGCTCTCTAGGCAACTCCAGAAGCGAAGAACTACTCTTCATCATCGCACCCTTCCAAAGCGACTATCTTGCACTACTTGGAAGAATGGCCTTCGCCCGCTTCAATGCATTACCACACTATGCCTACCTTACACTCAAGATGCCCGGTCCACGTGGCGTCATCACCATTAACGGAAACACAGAGCGCTCTTCACGCGTGGAGGAATATGCAACGGCCCTAGCAGCCGGACTATAAGCGGCCTCCAATATCAGCGAGCATGACTGGTCATTAAGACCACAGACTCGGTTAGACGAGTCCAGCAGCCCGGATAAAAACAAACTTGGGCACCGTACACGTAATCCCATAGAGGACACCTGGGGCTGTAGATATTTAACATAGCCCCACACTTGGCTCAACCTTATTGGCAGGCCAACATCTTAAACTTTTTACTATTCATCGCATACTTACGTTGTACTCTCCTGCATGAGTTTTCTTCTTTACAGACAACATTCGCGCGATGCCCTTCCAGGATATGGCACAACGGAGACAAAGGCGTAGACGTGCAATAGGGCCCCTCTCAAAAGGTTTCTCTTTAGATTAAGCCCCTGTGTAAACCTTTTCTACTGCCTCTTGTTGTTAAACCATCCCATGGGTTCCATACCCACAGAGGATACTGCCGTTATTGGCATTTCGCCACGGCAGACTAATGCACGTGCCTGGAACTACAGGGTTTATAATGAATGGGCCTTCTTCAGCCCATTTTGTGTCATAAAGTCCGAATACCTTCGGGAGTGTTCGGCGTCACGAGTTTGGCCTTATATGCATCAGCTCTGAATCATGTCTTTGCTCAAATGTTGGGTTTGCCCGGCTCCTGGGTTTGTCGCCTTACGTTCCGTTATTATCGGCTAGGGTGGCCAAAGGAGAACTACTACGATTGTGCCCTGGTTGTTCCAGATGAGCACCTTAGTAGAGAAAGCTAAAAACTGATTGTCATGATACAGCGAGAGACTGTTCAACCACTCGAAGACTTATCGGAATCTTTAGGATCCCTCCGCATTAACGAATGACCGTTTCCCGGTCATGTACACACGCGCTCGTATTCGGATGCAAGCGAAGGTACCAGGGGCTACATAGTAGCCCCACCGTTAGACTCCCATGGCTAAGAGAAAGCTTTACAGCTATATAGTCCGGTTGCCTAGTTCGACATGCGATCACCTCCTTAATGGACCAAGACGTTGGATTAAGTGTGATTATGCATATTTTTCTCGAACACCCCCGCATTATATGCATGGGGGCTGAAGCTAACGACTGCTAACTTTAGGATTACATATATATATATATATAAACGGCCGCACAGGAGACACAATAATACTTTCAGGAAAAAAGTATAAATATAGCCTTATAACCAAAATAACATTGTTTTTACAATGATCTGATTTGTCACTCGAACAAGACATCCTTCGAGCACTGCGCCTCTATTAGGCAGGCACCTTCTGTTACCTGCGCCAAATAGTGCTCGGCCGGATATTGGCCTCCCTACGGATTCTGGGTCGCCACAATGGTGGCCTCCATATCTGTCCAAAATGCTTTAACGCGGGCAAGGGCCATCCGTGCACCTTCTATGCATGCCGACCTTCTCATGGCATCAATCTGAGGCACGGCCCCAAGGAACTGTTGCACCAAGCCAAAGTAACTGTCCGGCTTAGGTCCCTTTGGCCAAAGATGGTCTATCACAGACCGCATTGCAAGTCCGGACAACCTCTGAAGTTCCGCCACAGCAGCCATCTTCTCACTTAAGGCAGCGGGCGCGCGGGAGCATGAAATTGTGACCAGAAAAGCTTCTCCACTTCTTTATCACCTTGATCCTTGAAAAACTTGGCTGCATCAGTTGTACTCTTCGCCAAGTCCGCATACGCATCTGCAGGACTCCAGCGTCCATCCAGGGGAGCATACTTCGGATCCAAAAACTTCGTCCGCAGTAAGTAGGAGCCCCCAGCCGCGATTTTACCGGCCTATTGAAGCTCCTCCCGCACACCCCTGGCCTCGGTCCGCATCTCCTTGGTGGCATTAAGTGCCTTGTTCAGGTCGGCCGAACTAGCCTTATTCTCCTTTTCGAGGAGTTCATACTGGTCGGCGGCATTTTTTAACTCCAGAGCCATTTCGGCTATTTTTCCGCGCTTCGGCGACGAGCAGCCTGTTCGGATCTCAACTCTTCGACCGCTTTTAGGGCAGCCGCATTGCTAACCCGAGCTTGCTCCTTGGCCTGGGCAAGTTCCGCCCTCAGGGCCTCCACAGCAGCAGCACCATCTGCAGTCCAAACATATTACATTAATATCATGCCGCCTTCATATTTTCCTATACAAAGGAAGGCAGCGCACATACCTTGTGATTTGTCCAGCCGCTCGTTCACCAGCTGATATCGGCATCAATCAATCCAATCTGCCTTGTTAGTTCGGCAACTTCAACGGACTGGTCGGCGGCCGGACCCACAGGTACCTGCACGTATTTACAACACAATCATTGATTTATGATCCCTCATTTGCCGCCTAGGGCGGGCAACCAGAGTCTCAAGGGCTACTATCTATATGGAGCACACCTAGCGCGTGCCTCACAGCCCAAAAATAGTGTATTTTTCACTACATACCTCAAAGCCTCTGAGCAGGCTTGTAAATGCTTCATTCAAACCGCTTGTAGCGGATGAAATCTTCTTGAGCATCGTGCTCATTAATGAGCGGTGCTCCTCCGAGAGCGCATCTCGGTCCAGGAGGCCTGTCAGTACGTCCGGCTGGACATTGAACTGTGCCGGACCTTCCCATCACCCCTCATGGAAGCCAAACGCTCCGGGCTCAGGGCGGCTGACGCATTGGCTTCTGGCTTCGGCAGATCCGGACTCCTCCGTGACGACACCTCGGTGTCGCCCGCTTCATGAGGCGGAGAGGTTGGTGGGGTCTCGCTCTCCATCATCTCCCGAGGAAGATCCCATGAAGAGGAACTCTGTTGAGAAGAGCTGCTAGCCGGACTGCAAAAGACAAATCCTGGTTATTGATCTAGGAGAAACACAGTACCTTCGAATTAACGATTGACTTACAGCTCGATGGAGGACTGGCCCATTGGCGGGCATGACGCGGTGAGGGTACCCGTCGGGGCAGGGCCCCCTGGGGATACCTTTTTCCCTGGTTTGGGCATCTCCATCTCCAAGTCTTCAGAGGCAGCCCTCTTCTTCACGCGCGGGGAGGGGGCCTTAGCCTCCCCTTCCCGACTATCCTCCTTAGGGGAGGTAACAATTCCCCCAGTTCGGATGCGTAGTGTGTGAAGTTCGGTTTCTTCATTCTTCCCCTTGCCTTTCCCTGAGGGCATTCTGCTGAGTACCCGGTCAAGCATCTTGGCCATGGTGGGACCAGGCGAGCCTTCAGGAAGTGGCGCCGGACACCTGATTCTCTCCGCCTTGCCGAGCCATTCCTAGCCACGGATTATTTTCAGAATAAACAATTATGACAAATACAAAACAAGGTGTCCGGTATCAAGGTTACTTACTTGGGTATCTAGGCAATTGCAGCTTAGGCCCGCATCCTCGGTGGTGTCCGGACACTCTACTTTCGGTCCGAAGAATAATTTGCACATCCCTTCAAGCTTCAAGCTGAAGAAGTGCTTAACAGTCCGCGGACCCTCTGGATTGAACTCCCACATCCGGAGAGGCCGGCGTTGGCACGGCAACATCCGTCGGATTAACATCACTTGCATTATGCTGACAAGGCTAATGTCCCTCTCAAGAAGCTCTCGGATGCGGCTCTGCAGTACTAGTACATCGCCAGCGGGCCCCCAATTCTATTCTGCGTCGGTCCAAGACGCTAGTTGTGACGGAGGGCCCAAATGAAACTTGGGGGAGGCCACCCACTTTGTGCCTCTGGGAGCCGTGACATAAAACCACCTCCGCTGCCATACATCGGATACTTCTGGGAAAGAACCCTCTGGCCATGGGGCATCGGCGTTCCTGCTTATTATGGCACTTCCGCACTCCGCATGTCGCCCCTTGATAATCTTCGGCTTCACATTGAAGGTCTTGAGCCATAAGCCGAAGTGTGGGGTGACATGGAGGAAGGCCTCGCACACTATAATGAACGACGAGATATGGAGGATGGTGTCCGGAGCTAGATCATGAAAATCCAACCCATAATAGAACATGAGCCCCCTCACAAAGGATCGTGGGTGAGGCCCAAGCCACGAGGGAAGTGAGGAACAAACACAACGCACTCATTAGGCTCCGGTGTAGGGATGATCTGCCCTGGAGCAGGAAGCCTGTGCTGGATGTCGGCGGTCAGATATCCGACCTCCCAAAGCTTCGCAATGTCCTCCTTTTGAATCGAGGAGGCCACCCACCGGCCTTGAGGGTTGGATCCGGACATATTGGAGGATCTGGGGTGTTGGAGCTTAGGCCTCGGGTGTTAGAACTCGAGGTGCGAGAAGGCGCGAGGGAGGTGGAAAAGAGGCATAGGCCTCGGCCCCTTTTATAAAGGGGGTGAATATCAAGAGTCCTTAGGGTGACCGCTTGAGGTTTACCTGATGGCACACGGAGTCATACCAACGGTCGTCCTGGGGCTACGCACACCCGCATTAATGGAAGATCCCGTAATAAGAGGAACACGATCTCTGCCTCGACAGGACGTGCCAATAAAACCGCCTCGTAGCGCGAGTCGAGGTGGGGCGAGAAGCACCGGTTCATGTTGAACTGGGCCACGATGCGAAGGCACGACGTACGAAGATTGCCAGCAGATCAGATTTATGCTATGTTCCCTACAATGGTGTGTAAGAATCCCCTCGTGGATCCGGACACGATCTAAGTGTTCGATAATTACTTTGGAGCATTCGGAGATGGAACCCGCCCTGCAATGCCGAAGACAAGACTACGCGTCGGACTCATCGTCATTGAAGCCTGGTTCAGGGGCTACTGAGGGAGTCCTAGATTAGGGGGTATCCGGATAGCCGGACTATATACATCGTCCGGACTATTGAAGCGTGAAGACACAAGACTCAAGACTCCGTCCCGTGTCCGAATGGAACTCTCCTTGGTGTGGAAGGCAAGCTTGGCGATCTGGATGTTGTATTTCCTTCCTTGTAACCGACTCCATGTAAACCCTAGCCCTCTCCGGTGTCTATATAAACCGGAGAGATTGGTCCTTAGAAGGCCGATCACAATTACAATCATACCATCGTAGGCTAGCTTCTAGGGTTTAGCCTCTACGATCTCGTGGTAGATCTACTCTTGTACTACCCATATCTTCAATATTAATCAAGCAGGAAGTAGGGTTTTACCTCCATCGAGAGGGCCCGGACCTGGGTAAACATTGTGTCCCTTGCTTCCTGTTACCATCAGCCTAGACGCACAGATCGGGACCCCCTACCCGAGATCTGCCGGTTTTGACAACGACAGGTGGCAAGAGCCTAAGCTTGGGGAGAAGCCTATTTGATTAGAATTTGCTAGAATACTCTATGTGCTTCACTTATATCTTTTGAGCTTGATAGTTTTTGCTCTAGTGCTTCACTTATATCTTTTAGAGCACGGTGGTGACTTAATTTTGAAGAAATTGCTAGTCTCTCATGCTTCACTTATATTATTTTGAGAGTCTTTTAGAACAGCATGGTATTTCCTATGGTTATAAAATTGGTCCTAGAATGGTGAGCATCCAAGTTGGTTATAATAAAAACTATCATAGGAAGTGAATTGGATGCTATGATCAATTTGATACTTGATAATTGTTTTGAGATATGGAGGTTGTGATATTAAAGTCATGCTAGTTGGGTGATTATGAATTTAAAAAATGCCTGTGTTGAAGTTAGCAAGTCCCCTAGCATGCACATATGGTTAAAGTTGTGTAACAAATTTGAAACATGAAGTGTACCTGGCTTGTGCATCCCTATGAGTGGTGGTCGGGGACGAGCGATGGTCTTTTCCTACCAATCTATCCCCCTAGGAGCATGCACGTAGTACTTGGTTTTTGATGACTTCTAAATTTTTGCAATAAGTATATGAGTTCTTTTGACTAATGTTGAGTCCATGGATTATACACACTTTTACCTTTCCGCCTTTGCTAGCCTCTTCAGTACCGTGCATTGCCCTTTCTCACCTTGAGAGTTGGTGCAAACTCCGCCGGTGCATCCAAACCCCGTGATACGATACGCTCTATCACACATAAACCTCCTTATATCTTCCTCAAAACAGTCACCATACCTACCTATTATGGCATTTCCATAGCCATTCCGAGGTATATTGCCATGCAACTTTCCACCGTTCCGTTCATCATCATCATGACATACTTTACTTTTGTCATATTGCCATTGCATGATCATTTAGTTGACATGTATTTGTGGCAAAGCCACCATGCATTATTTTTCATACATGTCACTCTTGATTCATTGCACCATCCCGGTACACCGCCGGAGGCATTCATATGGAGTCATATCTTGTTCTAGTTTCGAGTTGTAATTCTTATGTTGTTATCAATAGAAGTGTGATGATTATCATTATTAGAACATTGCCCAAAGAAAAAAAGACGAAAAAAAGAAAGGCCAAAAGAAAAAAAAAGAAAGGCCCAAAAGAAAGAAAAAGAAAAAGAAAATAAAGAAAATAAAGAAAATAAATAAAAAAGGGCAATGTTACTATCTCTTTTTCCACACTTGTGCTTCAAAGTAGCACCTTGTTCTCATGTAGTGAGTCTCATAAATTGTGCTTCAAAGTAGCACCATGTTTTCATATAGTGAGTCTCATAAGTTGTCTTTTTCATACTAGTGGGAATTTTTCATTATAGAACTTGGCTTGTATATTCCTACGATGGGCTTTGTCGGTGTCAAAACCGGCGGATCTCGGGTAGGGGGTCCCAAACTGTGCGTCTAGGCGGATGGTAACAGGAGACAAGGGACACGATGTTTTTACCCAGGTTCGGGCCCTCTCGATGGAGGTAAAACCCTACTCCTGCTTGATTGATATTGATGATATGGGTAGTACAAGAGTAGATCTACCACGAGATCAAGGAGGCTAAACCCTAGAAGGTAGCCTATGGTATGATTGTTGTTCGCCCTACGGACCAAAACCCTCCGGTTTATATAGACATCGGAGAGGGCTAGGGTTACACAGAGTCGGTTACAATGGTAGGAGATCCACATATCCGTATTGCCAAGCTTGCCTTCCACGCCAAGTAAAGTCCCATCCGAACACGGGACGAAGTCTTCAATCTTGTATCTTCATAGTCTTGGAGTCCGGCCAATGATGATAGTTCGGCTATCCGGACACCCCCTAGTCCAGGACTCCCTCAGTAGCCCCCGAACCAGGCTTCAATGACGATGAGTCCGGCGCGCATATTGTCTTCGGCATTGCAAGGCGGGTTCTCCTCTAAATTCCATGTGCTTGCCGAGTAGTGTCCGGCTTCCTTATAAATGTTGTGCTCCTTGGCTTCTACGTCCAATAATGGCCCTCTTCCACGTGTCGTGTGAATGCGAAAAGCCAGGGTATTTTTATGTTTTACCCCCTAGCTGCGCGAATAAGCCGCCTATAAGAGAGCCGAGGATCTAGATCTGAATCACACCATCCTCCTTCCGCGAGTGTTCACCGAAGTGCCTCTGACAAAACATCCACTCCATCATGGACAGTCGACGCAGCTCCTCCTCTCGCGCTCCCAGCCCTCAGCCAGGAGATTGGGGGAGATGTTCAGTCCCGCATAGCAAGCTAGTGACGCTCCAAGCAGAGGGATACCTTCCCCCAGCCTTTATGGTTCCGGTTCGAGCTGGACTGGCCACCTACAAGGGCGAAAAGCAGGCGGAGGGCATCCCCAATCCCTCCAAAGGAGAGCGGGTATGCTTCGTCCCTTATCTAATAAGGGGACTCGGATTTCCCGTACATTCGTTTCTTCGGGGGCTCCTGGAGTTCTATGGGCTCCAGCTTCACCACCTTACGCCTGCCTCCATCCTGCACATCGCGGGCTTCGTGGCCCTTTGCAAGCTATTCTTGGGCATCGAGGCCCATTTTGCGCTATGGAAGAGATTATTTTGCCTCGTATCCCATTCTCACGAGGGGTCGATATATCAAGTGGGCGGAGCCAAAATATGGCGCATCGCCGGGACCGGATATCTATCTGGAACCCCGAAGAAGGCGTCCGAAGACTGGCGTTTGGAATGGTTTTATATGGAAGATGCCCCGCTGCCGGACCTAGTTTGGATTGGCCTCCCGGAGTTCAGCAACGCTCCTCTGAAGAAACGCCTGAGTTGCGCCCGCGGAGCCCTCAACGGGAGAATGATAGGGACGTCCAATATCTGATGGGCCGGATAAGATTACTGGCTCATTCCTGATTGACCATGATTGGAGTCATGGCCACATGTATCATGCGAGGGGTGCAGCCGCTCCAATATAGGGGCCACCCCATGTGGGATTTCAACGGGGAGGATGACGCCACCCGTCATGGCCGCAAGGGGCCGGGATCGGTTGCCGATCTGGTGAAGATCCTGTTCGGCTTGTACAAGGGGGAGAAGGAGGACTTCCTCCACGCGAGTCCATTGAATGGATTCTCCATGAATAACCCTCGGAGCTGGGTAAGCGGACGTTTATCTATCCGATCCATATTCCCAAAGTTAAGTGTCTCACTTTGTGATTTCGACGCAGGAACTGCGCCGGGACGTGGAGAATATACACAGCCCGGCTCCACAGCCCGAGGATCCGGAACGATCCCTCAATCCGGCCTCCGAAGAGGATCCGGACATAAAGGTGGAGCTGATCGATGGGGTGTTCCACCAACTTAGCATGGACAATGGTTTGGTCGCCATCACGGCCGACTACCCCGGTTTATCTTCAGCTTCCCAGGTAACTGTGACCGGAGTCCTGATACCACGATTCATCCATGCTTATTTCCGACCACCGTATACTGATGGTACTCTGCAGGAGTTGCCTTTGAGGCGGGAAGCCGAACCTGTGGCGGCTGACCAACAAGGGTCAGCTCGGCCCAGCAGGCGGAAGAGGAGTGCGGCGCGAATCGAGACGTCGCCGCAACGGTATGACGCACCACCGTGTTTAAAGGAAAGGTTCCGGGGAGGTATATTGACGCCCATGATTTTTCCAGGAGAAAGAGCGCTCGCCGGACTGTGTCCGGAGAGGTTGCCACTCGAGCCTCCGCTAGCCAGGCTCCAACGCCTGGTCCGGAGGGGGAGGCGAATACAAGGCGTGCGCCGGATGCTCCTCCAAAGGAGGATGCCAACAGGCTGTCCGCTACCAGGTCTGAGGTGGATAGCGCCATGAATCATAGGCGCCGCCGGACAGTTCTTCGTGACGCGTGTTTCTCCCTGGAGGCATTGAATGCCTTTAACGCGGGAGACGCGCATCTTCGTGCCGCTCGAGATGGTCTAACCAGGGCCACGGAGCAGTATGTGAAGGACATACGGGTGAGTAATTTTGACAGTTATATATGCCAGTAGCCCCCGAGACTTAAAATACTTAGAATAGCTGATTTAAGGATCATTTGTTATGCAGGATCTTATAGAGAAGAATACCCACCTGTCCCAGGAGCTGCAAGAGTGCAAGGCCCAACTTGAGGCCGCGCTAGCCGCCGCAGGGGGGGCCATAGAGACCCCCTCTGGTAATACATACTTCAAAAGATAAGTAATTTGCGAAGTGCGGCGTGTATATAAGTCTGACAATAATATTGCAGGTGGCGCCGGACTAGATCCGGACAAGCAAAAGCTACTGCGCCAGCTGAAGGCCGGCGAGAAGGTGCTTATGAGGGTGCAGCAAGAGAGGAACAAACTCCAAGATGCCAACACCCAGCTGGGCGAAGAACTAAAAGATGTTCGGGCCCAGCCGTCTTACTCCGTGAAGGAGAATCGGCGGCTTCGTCGCGGCATTTACAGTAAGTGCTTGAGTAAACTCTTTTATAAAGATGAGTTCGGCGAGGAAGTCGGTTGACAGAAATGTGTCTGTAGGTGTGCTCACAGGTCGTCCTGTAGAGGAAATGCCCGGTTCAGCGGGTGACCAGCTTCCCGAGCTGTTGCAACTGCACGAACGAGTGCGGCAGGTAATGAGCGGCATCGCCAAGGCCTTATGGCCGTCCGTCTCCCTACCCGAGGGTCTTGGAGGGCTTGTGGAGAAGCTTCAGGGAGCTCGACAGCGCTTCCGTCTGTGGAAGATATCGGCTTGCCGTCAAGGCGCCAAGGAGGCCTGGGCCATGGTGAAGACGAGGTACACGAAGGCCGACCCGAACCACATGGCCGAGGTCGGGCCTTTGGGGCCCGATGGAAAGGAGATCCCTGTGAGCTTAATGTACGGCCAAGTAGAGTTGGCCGCAAAGTATTCCCAGCGGGACTGTAAACTAGACAGTCTGCTAGATGGTATTGAAGAGGAATACAATCAGTCAGGTTGACTATGTAATTTAAAATGACATGTAAAATGCCTTCTAGTCGGATTGTAGATCGTTTGTCATTGCGGACCTTTTCGCTTCAACCTCGGGACCCGACAGTCCGGAGTGTGTCCGAATACCCTCGCGGTTATATAAGAACCGGGGCATGCATGGAGACCAGGCGTAGGGGTCATTAGTGCTTTATTAGACAAGTGCCCAACTAGTTATGTTATATTACATGGTTAGTAAGAAACACCTTCCAGGGAGAATAGTTCCGTTAGGGGTTCCTTTCCCTGGGAGGCCTGCCCTAAAGTGCATGTCCGGACTGCGAAAAAAGCAGGAAAGCATCTGGGGGCAGATAAATAAATAGGTAAGAAATCATCTTTCAATTCACCGACCGAATATTCCCTTAAGAACGCTAGCTTTCGGCTTCACCCCGTCTGAGGTACACATCCGACTGACCCGGCAGTAACAATCGCAGAGGTGCTCCCTTGACCTCCTAGCCGAACAATCGGGAACGTAGGGGTAAGAACAGGAGCCAGGCAACCCAGCTTGGCCAAAACTTAAGTCATATCGATGCATATAATGGTGGATAAAAGGTACATGCGGAAGTGTGACACATGTGTTGGGTATAAGGCCCGTATAAATAAGCTTCTGTTAGAGAAGCCCCCAGGTATAATGAGTGTGAATAGCACGTCAAGTGTGTGCGAACAAAGCGCGGATGAGCCACCGAAGGCTCGTGAAAGAAGAATAGAAAAAAAGGAGAAAGAAGAGAGGGGCAAATAAAAGATAATTAAATTATAAAATATGGACGGGGGAGGGATACGAACTCAGAGTCCGGTGCTAGGCGTAGAATCTGCGGAGACGGGCTGTGTTCCATGGATTTGTCTCGAGTCGGTTATCCGATGCATTTAGCAGGCGGTATGCTCCGCCGGTCAGGACCTGGTCAATGATGAAGGGACCTTCCCATTTGGGTTTGAGTTTGTCCTTTTTCTTGTCCGGCAGGCGTAGAACTAATTCGCCAACATTATAAGTTTTGGCCCGTACTTCTCTGCTTTGATATCTTCGAGCCTGCTGTTGATAGAATGTGGAACGAGCTTTTGCCACGTCACGCTCCTCTTCTAAGGCATCCAAACTGTCTTGCCGATCCAGCTCAGCTAATCTTTCTTCGTACATGCGCACGCAAGGTGAGTCATGAATTATATCGCAGGGCAAAACTGCCTCTGTGCCGTATACCATAAAGAATGGTGTGAATCCGGTAGTGCGATTTGGCGTGGTCCGCAGCCCCTAGAGTACGGAGTCGAGCTCCTCTACCTAGTGCATGTTAGATTCCGTGAGGGACCGCACTAACCTGGATTTGATGCCGCTCATGATTAGACCATTCGCTCGTTCGACTTGACCGTTAGTTTGAGGGTGATAGACTGAAGCGTAGTCGAGTTTGATGCCCATGTTTTTGCACCAGAGTTTAACCTCGTCGGCTGTGAAGTTCGTGCCGTTATCAGTGATGATGCTATGGGGGACGCCATAATGGTGTACTACCCCAGATATGAAGTCTATCACAGGTCCGGATTCGGCCGTTTTGACTGGCTTGGCCTCTATCCATTTGGTGAATTTGTCTACCATGACCAATAGGTATTTTTGCTTGTGGGTTCCCCCTTTAAGGGGTCCAACCATGTCAAGCCCCCAGACCGCGAAGGGCCAGGTGATGGGTATAGTTTTAAGGGCGGTGGGTGGCATGTGGCTTTGATTAGCAAAGAGCTGGCACCCGACGCATCGTTGGACTAAGTCCTGAGCATCCGCCCGGGCCGTCGGCCAATAAAATCCTGTACGGAAGGCCTTGCCTACAAGGGCCCAGGCTGCGGCATGGTGCCCGCCGAGTCCGGCGTGAATTTCAGCCAGAAGATTTCGCCCTTCCTCTTCGGAGATGCACCTTTGAAGGACTCCGGTTGTGCTTTTCTTATAAAGCTCTCCCTCATGGACCTTGTAGGCTTTAGATCGCCGTACTATGCAGCGGGCCTCGTTTTGGTCTTCGGGAAGTTCCTGCCTGATTAAGTAGGCTAGGAATGGTTCCGTCCACGGGGCAATGACTGCCATTATTTCGTGGGCTGAAGGTGTTATTTCATTGGCAGAGCCATCGATTGTGTCAGAGTGTTCGGTGTTGGGCGGTGCGGTTGGTTCCGGGTTGTTGTTTCCGGACTCCCCTTCCCATAACACGGACGGCTTGAAAAGCCGCTCCAGGAAGATGTTGGGAGGGACGGCGTCGCGCTTTGCGCCGATGCGTGCCAACACGTCGGTCGCCTGGTTATTGTCCCGGGCTACATGGTGGAATTCGAGTCCTTTGAACCGAGCTAACATTTTTAAGACGGTGTTACGGTAGGCTGCCATTTTCGGATCCTTGGCATCAAAGTCTCCATTTATTTGCGATATTGCGAGGTCTGAATCCCCGTGGACCTCTAGGCGTTGAATGCCCATGGAGATTGCCATCCGGAGACCATGTAGAAGGGCCTCGTATTCGGCTGCATTGTTGGAGTCCATGTACATTATCTGAAGTACGTATTGGACTGTGTCTCCAGTTGGGGACGTCAAGACGATGCCAGCCCCCAAGCCGGCCAACATTTTGGAGCCGTCGAAGTGCATGATCCAATTGGAGTATGCGCCGTACTCTTTAGGGAGTTCGGCTTCGGTCCATTCAGCGATGAAGTCGGCCAAAACTTGCGACTTTATAGCTCGCCGTGGTTTGTAGGTTATGTCGAATGGTAGGAGCTCGATGGCCCATTTTGCAATCCTGCCCGTCGCGTCACGGTTGTTTATAATGTCGTTAAGAGGTACTTCGGAGGCTACTGTTATCGAACACTCTTGAAAGTAGTGTCGTAGCTTCCGGGATGCCATGAACACCGCGTACGCTATCTTTTGATAATGTGGATACCGGGACTTGCATGGAGTTAGGACAGTGGATACGTAGTACACTGGTTTTTGAAGAGGGAATTTGTGTCCTTCTGTTTCTCGTTCAACGACGAGCACCACGCTTACAACTTGATGTGTTGCCGCGATATATAATAACATTGGTTTGCCCAAGTTGGGCGCGGCCAGGTCCGGATTTGTTGCCAATATGGCCTTTATTTCTTCGAGTCCGGTCGTGGCGGCATCCGTTCATTCGAAGTGTTCGGTGCGTCGGAGGAGGCGATAAAGGGGTAATGGCTTTTCTCCCAAGAGGGAGATGAAGCGGCTTAGAGCTGCCACGCATCCAGTCAATTTTTGTATTTGTTTGAGGTCTTTTGGGATATCCAACTGTGACAGAGCTTGGATCTTGGCTGGGTTTGCTTCAATTCCTCTACCGGATACAATGAAGCCCAAGAGCTTTCCGGCTGGTACGCCGAAAATGCATTTTTCCGGGTTGAGCTTAATGTCATATGCTCGGAGGTTGTCGAATGTGAGCCTCAAATCGTCTACTAGAGTTTCGACATGTTTGGTCTTGACGACTACATCGTCGATGTATGCCTCCACTGTTTTGCCGATCTGGGTTGCCAGACATGTCTGAATCATGCGCTGATATGTTGCGCCGGCGTTTTTGAGCCCGAAGGGCATTGTGTTGAAGCAGAATGGTCCGTATGGAGTGATGAATGCCGTTGCGGCTTGGTCTGTCTCCGCCATCTTGATTTGATGGTAGCCAGAGTATGTGTCAAGGAAGCACAATGAATCGTGCCCAGCTGTAGCATCGATGATTTGATCGATGCGGGGGAGGAGGAAAGGATCCTTTGGACAAGCCTTGTTAAGGTCCTTAAAATCGACGCACAGGCGCCAGGATTTGTCCTTCTTTGGTACCATTACCAGGTTTGCTAGCCAGTACGGATGTTTTATGTCTCTGATGAATCCGGCTTCTAATAGTTTGGCTAGCTCCTCTCCCATTGCCTGTCTTTTGGGTTCGGAAAATCCCGAAGAGCCTGTTTGACTGGCTTAAATCCTTTTAGGATATATAGGCTGTGTTCTGCCAACCTGCGTGGGATTCCTGGCATGTCTGAAGGGTGCCAGGCAAAGATGTCCCAATTTTCCAGAAGGAATTCTCGTAGTGCGGCGTCTACATCAGGGTTTAATTGTGCCCCAATGGAGGTCGTCTTTGTGGGGTCCGTTGGATGGACTTGGAATTTGACTATTTCGTCCGCTGGCTTAAAAGAGGTGGACTTGGATCTCTTGTCAAGTATCACATCGTCCCTGTTAACCGTGGAGCGCAGCGCAGTGAGTTCCTCTGCCGCTAGGGCTTCGGATAGTGCCTCTAGGGCTAGTGCGGCTGTCTTATTTTCGGCGCGGAGTGCTATGTCCGGATTACTGACAAGAGTGATGATTCCATTGGGCCCGGGCATTTTAAGCTTCATATACCTGTAATGGGGTATAGCTTGAAAAATTGTGAATGCCTCTCGCCCTAATAAAGCGTGATATCCGCTGCTGAACGGGGCCACTTGGAACATGACCTCCTCGGACCTGTAATTGTCCGGCGAGCCGAACACCACATCCAGTGTAATTTTTCCTGTGCAGCGTGCTTCCCGACTAGGGATTATTCCTCGAAAGGTTGTGCTGCTTCGCTCAATGTGGCTCCAGTCTATTTCCATTTTTCGAAGGGTTTCCTCTTATATGAGGTTTAATCCGCTGCCGCCATCCATGAGTACCTTAGTAAGGCGAAAGCCGTCCACTATTGGACTAAGGACCAATGCGGCTGGTGCTCGGGCTGTTCGGAATTTAGGTTCGTCGTTGGCGTTGAAGGTAATAGCCGTGTCGCTCCATGGATTTATTGTTGCTACTTGGTAGACTTCGGCGAGGCTGCGGAGTGTTCGTTTCTGCATATTATTTGATGCGAAAGTCTAGAAGACTGTTAATACCGTACTGGTACTGCTGGGCTGGTTCTGTGGGGTTAGAAGCTCTTCGCCACTTTTGGCCACATGCCGTAGTATCCAACATGCTCGAAGGCTATGTGTTGGAGTGGCGCCTTTGTGCTATGGATTTTACAGGGTCCGCTGAGCCATCTCTCCAGTACGGTTCTGTGCCCTTTAGGGGGTTTTTGCTTTTTGGTTTTTATCCTAGGTGCCTGAGCATGATGCACCCTTTTATATCGGACTAGGGTTGTGTTCGGGGCCAGATTGTCCCAAAACTTGGTTTCGGTTTTCCAGGCACTCTCCATCGCACAGTACTTTCGTACTATGGATGCTAGGTCGGCGAAGCGTGTAATTTCACGGCGACTTATGGTGTTCATGACTCCCTTGTCCGTGCAATTGTTGCAGAAAATTGAGATTGCGCTTTCCTCATGGCAGTCCTTTATCCTGTCCATAACCAGGAGGAATCTGGCCCAGTAATGATGTACTATTTCAGCGGGCTCTTGCCGGATTCGAGATAGATCGCTTGTGTTTGGGTGGGCGGGTGGAATTAAATTCGGAACCCCGTCCAATCTAAGGCTCAAGAGCCGGAAAGTTTCCGAACTTGGAAACTTGGATTGTTGGATGTTGTCCAACGAATCTGGCCTGCTGCCTGACTTTAGGTTCAGTGCTTGATCGACGTCCGTCCTTCCGCGGGAATCCGGCATGGAGGGACAAGGAATCCGGACATAACTAGTCCTTAATATAGAAGAAGAGTCGCCGCGTTGTTCCTCTACCACAGCAACGTGGTGGGTAGCCTGGGGAGAGTTGATCTCTCTCAGATCGGTTTTAAGCCCAATCTGATCGTAGTCTCTAGCGACTCCCAGGGCGGCGATGCGATCCAAGAGCTCGTTTACAGAGGAGAGCTCCATCGGATCTAGCTGCTCGGCGAATTCCGAGTTGACGTGAAGATCGCTTTTGATGACCCGAGAGGTCATTGTCGAAGCGGCGGCCGAACAGGCGGTCATGAGAAAACCACCTAGCCGGATAGTTTGGCCGGTGGCCAAAGCTCCTTTGGCAACGGTACCATCTTTAAAGACGGGAAGAGGCATCCTTCCTGATTGCGACGGCACAGAGGAACTCTCAATGAAAGCACCAATGTCGGTGTCAAAACCGGCGGATCTCGGGTAGGGGGTCCCGAACTGTGCGTCTAGGCGGATGGAGGCAAAACCCTCCGGTTTATATAGACACCGGAGAGGGCTAGGGTTACACAGAGTCGGTTACAATGGTAGGAGATCCACATATCCATATTGCCAAGCTTGCCTTCCACGCCAAGGAAAGTCCCATCCGGACACGGGATGAAGTCTTCAATCTTGTATCTTCATAGTCTTAGAGTCCGGCCAATGATGATAGTTCGGCTATCCGGACACCCCCTAGTCCAGGACTCCCTCAAGCTTCCTCAAATGCCCTAGATCTTCGTGAGCAAGCAAGTTGGATGCACACCCACTAGTTTTCTTTTGTTGAGCATTTGTCTATAGCTCTAGTGCATCTGTTGCATGGCAATCCCTACTCCTCATGTTGACATCAATTGATGGGCATCTCCATAGCCCGTTGATTATCCTCGTCAATGTGAGACTTTCTCCTTTTTTGTCTTCTCCACACAATCCCCATAATCATATTCTATTTCACACATAGTGCTATATCCATGGCTCACGCTCATGTATTGCGTGAAGGTTGAAAAAGTTTGAGATTATTTAAGTATGAAACAATTGCTTGGCTTGTCATCGGGGGTATAGAAGTTGGGAACATCTTTATGTGATGAAAATAAAGCATAGCCCAACTATATAATTTTGTAGGGATGAACTTTCTTTTGACATGCTATTTTGGGACGACATGATTACTTTGATTAGTATGCTTGAAGTGTTACTATTTCTTTTATCAATATGAACTTTTATTTTGAATCATTTGGATCTGAACATTCATGCCACGATAAAGAAAATTACATTATGAATTATGCTAGGTAGCATTCCACATCAAAAATTCTCTTTTTATCATTTACCTACTCGAGGACGAGCAGGAATTAAGCTTGGGGATGCTTGATACGTCTCCAACGTATCTATCATTTTTTATTGTTCCATGCTATTATATTACCCCTTTTGGATGTTTATGGGCTTTATTTTACACGTTTATATCATTTTTGGGACTAACCTACTAACCGGAGGCCCAACCCATGTTGCTGTTTTTTTTACCTATTTCAGTATTTCGAAGAAAAGGAATATCAAACGGAGTCCAAACGGAATGAAACCTTCGGGAGCGTGGTTTTTGGAACGAACGAGATCAAGAGGGCTTGGAGTGCAAGTCAAGAAGCAGCCGAGGCCCCCACGAGATAGGAGGTCGTGCCCCCCCTGTAGGGCGCGCCCCCCTGTCTCGTGGGCCCCTCGGGCGGCCACCGACGTACTTCTTCCTCCTATATATACCTACATACCCTGAAAACATCCAGGAGCACCACGAGACACAATTTCCACCGTCGTAACCTTCTGTATCCGCGAGATCTCATCTTGGAGCCTACGCCGGCACTCTGCCGGAGGGGGAATCGACCACGGAGGGCTTCTACATCAACATCCTTGCCCCTCCGATGAGTTGTGAGTAGTTTACCACAGACCTACGGGTCCATAGTTATTAGCTAGATGGATTCTTCTCTCTTTTTGGATCTCAATACAATGTTCTCCCCCTCTCTTGTGGAGATCTATTCGATGTAAACTCTTTTTGCGGTGTGTTTTTGTCGAGAAATGATGAATTGTGGGTTTATGATCAAGTTTATCTATGAGAATATTTGAATCTCCTCTGAATTCTTTTATGTGTGATTAAGTTATCTTTGCAAGTCTCTTCGAATTATCAGTTTGGTTTTGCCCACTAGATTGATCTTTCTTGCAATGGGAGAAGTGCTTAGCTTTGGGTTCAATCTTGCGGTGTCCTTTCCCAGTGACAGTAGGGGCAGCAAGGCACGTATTGTATTGTTGCCATCGAGGATAAAAAGATGGGGTTTATATCATATTGCATGAGTTTATCCCTCTACATCATGTCATCTTTCTTAATGTGTTACTCTGTTCTTTATGAACTTAATACTCTAGATGCATGCTGGATAGTGGTCGATGTGTGGAGTAATAGTAGTAGATGCAGGCAGGAGTCGGTCTACTTGTTATGGACGTGATGCCTATATACATGATCATGCCTAGATAATCTCATAACTATGAGCTTTTCTATCAATTGCTCGACAGTAATTTGTTCACCCACCGTAATACTTATGCTTTCTTGAGAGAAGCCTCTAGTGAAACCTATGGCCCCCGGGTCTATCTCTTATCATATTTGCTTTCAATCTTCTTTTATTTGCATCTTTACTTTTTGCATCTATATTATAAAATACCAAAAATATATTTACTTATCATACTATCTTTATTAGATCTCACTTTCACAAGTGGACGTGAAGGGATTGACAACCCCTTTATTGCGTTGGTTGCGAGTTCTTAGTTTGTTTGTGTAGGTGCGTGGGACTTTTGAGGAGCCTCCTACTGGATTGATACCTTGGTTCTCAAAAACTGAGGGAAATACTTATGCTACTATCGCTGCATCACCCTCTCCTCTTCGAGGAAAACCAACGCAAGCTCAAGACGTAGCAATCTCGAGGACGAGATTTCTTTTAGGGGGGAAGGTTTGTAACAGCCTGGATTTTGGCCCTTTTCTTTTTCTTTGAATTTATTTGGTTTTTGCTCTGTTTTTCTTTTCGAAGTGGTTCAGTGGCCTTGCCACCTGGGAAATCATCCTTAATTCCCCTCCCAAGTGGCTCATCATTCTCAAAATCTTGCCAAGATCATGTCACCTCACTCCTTGACCAAACCCTAAACTCTTTTTCTAGGGGAAATTCCTTTTTTGTTAAAGGAATAACCCTATCTGCCCTAGGTTGTGAAGCAACCTATATTTCTGTCCATCCAAAAATCCCCAATAATTCTTTTTCTATTCTGCCCTAAATGGCACTTTGTGAAGGAAGTGTCATTTATATTTTTCCTAGTGCCTCCCAACCTTTTTGGGCATGATTATATGTCCAAATAATTGCCCCATGCACAAGTTCAAATTTATTTGCCTAGCCAATCTTCATCAGTGCATTTTCAAAGTTTCTGTCAAACAGAAGGCTTTGTGAAGGAAGTACTAGCTAGGAGTATCCAAATACGTTGAAATTTTGCACACCCCTTAATGTGCTCATATTAACCCCCTCCACCCATTTGCAGCCCCATCCAATCATCTATGTGAGCACAGGAGCAAATCTTTGTTTCTGGCAATATTTTCAGGTTGTGAAGCAAGTGCATTTTATATTGCTTCAAAAATCCTGATAAATTACCAGATCATTCTTCTACCCATAAAACATCTCTCCACCCAATTTGGCATCATTTTATTGAGCCATTTGATCACCAAAATTATTCCAAGTTTCTGGTCAGCACAGATGTTTGTGAAGCAAGTGCCATTTTGGCTTGTCCATTTGACATGAGCTTTTTACAGAATCTCCATATGACCAAATGATCCTGCCTTGCCCAATCTTAGCCCAAGTTGATACTCCATGTGAGTGCTTCTTCTTGTTTTTGTTTCCGGACCAGTTTATGTGGTTGTAAAGCAACTACTTAAAATCTTGATCCAAATTTCCTCAAACTTACTAGGATGAAAGTCCTTCTTTACCTCAACCTAGCAGACAAACTCTTTGGCTCCAAACCCTTTCCTGTTGACCACCAGTTCTCACCCAAGTTTACTGCAGTAAACTTCAGAGGGTGATAACTATTTAAGCGGGGGCCTGTTTAACCAAGTTACCACCTCAGTTCAAACCATCCCTCAACGGACTTACCACTAGACATCAATTGCCAGCTGTTTGCCTGCGTCACATGCCAGCACTGGTGGTGACCATCGTTTTGGCATACCATGAGCGCGTCCAGTGGCTGTTTGTGCTCGGGCCCCTCTCCCTCTCGCCGGCTTCGCGCTCGTGATGATGTCCAGTGGCTTCCTCTCCTCGTCGCCGTTCCCCTGGACCCCTCTCCCCCTCCGTCCGCTTGCTCACTGTGGCCGACCGAGCTTTAATGGCGCTCGGCTTCTTCCTATGCTTCCCCTCGGCCCCTCCTGCCCCATGACCTCGGAGGCTCGTCCGCTCCCTCACTCATCGCCTTCCCCGAGCCCTCCCGTGCTCGCTGGCCTCGACAGAGCGTTGGCCGAACGTGCCCGGCGGCACCCGAGGCCGTGCCCCTCGCCCCGCCTATAAATGGCCTTCCCCCGAGCCGTTTGAGCTCACCACTGGCCTCGCCACTCTCCCAGGACCCCGCCCATACACTTCCCCGAGCACCAGAGCCCCTCCTCGCTGCTCTAGGCCGCCATGGCCGCCGCGGTGCTCCGGTTAAATCCGCCTGAACCAAGCCCTTCCCCTCCTCCCTGACCTCACCCGAGTCCTCCACGTGCCCCGGCGAACCTTCCCAAGCCCTCCACTCATCGCCGGAGCAGCCAGCGTCATCGGTCTTCACCTCTGCCCGCCGCCCTCTGCCTCCTCCTGTCTTCGCCCCCGCCATTGCTCCGGGCCTCCCCGACGGCCGTTCTCCCCGAGGATGGAGGCGGCAGGACGAGCGGCGCCCGCCGGTGGCTTTGCCTCGGCCGGGGAGCGCCTGAGCCGGCCGGACCCTCGCCGGCAGCGCTCTGCCACGCCTCGCCTCTGTTCTCGATCGGGAGGAAGAAGAAGACAGGCGGGGGAGGGAGTTGACCATCTGCGTGGACCCCGCGGGTCCCAGGCGTTAGTGACCCAAGCCTCGGCCCCGCCCCTGCCAAGTGGATAAGTGGGACCCGCACGACAGCGCTGACCGGGCCACGCCATGTCAGATAAGTGGAAACGTACTACTGTTTTACGTTTACAACTTCCGAAAACGCATTTCTTACTTTACGCCTCTGCCTTATCCACTCAGGGACCCGACTGTGAATATTCTTTTTATCGAAAAGTCCCTGAACTTCAACCCTCCATAACTTTTTATCCGTAACTCCAAATGAGGTGAAACCAACACTCACTTCTTCGTTTCGTCGAGCCCGTTCTGTTGGTATCACTTTCATTATGTTTTGGCATACTGAAAATGACCATTTTGCCCCTTCCCTTAATTATCCCCCTCCGAGAGAGAACGATTTCCGGCGATTCTTTCCGCGAGCTTCTCGCACTTTCTCCCGGTGATTTCTTCCACCCAGGCAAGCCACACCCTCCATTTGCATCATTGTAATGCAGTGACATGGTTTATTTCATTTTGAACTTGTTTAAAATATTGTTTTAGCAACATGACTCTATGCATGACATTTTCTTGGAGTATTATTTTGATCTTGTTGTTGCCATGCTATTGTTTGAATTACTAGGAGTTATGTTTGTAGTTGATGAGTATCATGTTGCCATTGGAGTATAAGTGGCTGGTATTATGTTTATTTCCATGATGATATCTATGATTATGTTTGGAATATTACTTTGGATATCATGCTACCTTTGGATCGTTAGTGGTTAGTATGATTATTTTCATGGTGCTAGTTGATGTTCTGTTGCTTGGAGTATTATTTTCAGAGATGATGGTTACATGTGGATCTTAGCTAGATAGCTGTATTCTTGTTATGGGAGTAGTAGTGTTATTGTTCATCATGATAGTACTGTTGTGCTACCCTTGGAGTATTTTGAGATGATGATACTATGATCAGATTATTTGTTGGATATTGCTATGACCTAGATTATAGTGTTATGGTTGACATCGGAGTATCAGTTATCATGGTTATATTTTGGGGATAAATTCTGTCATTAAGTTGGTCAGGTGCCACTGAATCGAACTTTTCCAGTGCAACCACATTTGCCAGTATGGGACGGCCCTAATGCCGTCTATTGTCGTGCCTCTCGCTGATGCCTCTAACGAGGGAAGGTTATGGGCACGCACTACCCTGATCAGGTAGGCGGACATAAGCCTTGTGTGCCCGTAGTTGTTATAGCTGGTGGATCCCCGTGTGGGATTGTTTATATTTTGGCCACGACGGTGGTCGTTGTGTCTTGTGGTAGACACGGGGCCACCCATGACAGCCCAGACGGGAGTTAGTCGGAGTGGCCGGGAGAGTGTCATGGCAATAGATCGGTTTTGTCGGAATGCCGTTGGTCCACCCAAATGAGAGCGCGAGGCCATGGGTTCCATGGCGTGGGTATGTGTATAATTATGGGCGTGTCAAACCATTTTTCTCATGCAAATAATCATCCTCAGAATATTATGGGCGTGTGTATGGATTTCAGTCTGCACGGCAGTATGAAGTTTTGGATATAAGAAACTCAGTCTTCTTCCACACGCTATCAGAAGAAATTTATGATGCAAGGCTCCTCCATTTTTCCTAATTATGATATGTGAACAATTTTTGGTCCACGATACCCAGTCTTTCTCAGCAAGATACCTCAGTAAAGCTTCTAACAGACGAAAATGAATTTTTCTCAACAAGAAAACCCAAGGAGAAGCTTCTCACGTACGGAACTCAGGCTTCTCCAGCACAATAATCAGATCAAGCTTCGTGTGTAAGCTATAGAGCCTTCTTCTGCACGATACCTAGACAAAAGCTTATAGCAGAAGTTAACAAGTCTTCCTTAGCAAGCTACTCGGATGGCTTCTCTCGTACGCCATTCAGTCTGCGTCAGTACCACAATATTACATCATCCACTGAGATTATATGATGAGTTGCCGATGTATGGCAGTACCGCTCGAGGACCAGATTTGTAGTAATTTTTGTCAAAGGTAAAATTCAGACAAAACATATGTCTACCACAAGGATCGGGTGTTCGGTGGCATATCCTTCTTATATATGGTGAGCATGTATCCATAGTCATATCAGTCACCCATATGAGATGCGACAGTGATCCAACAGATATACCTAAGGAAAGAAAGGATTCAACAACCTCCCCAGTCAGGCAAAGGAAAATAAGAAAAGTACATCTCATGTGATGCAAGGAGCGATAATATTTGGAGATAACATCACAAAATCCAGAGTCTTGACAAAGATCATCAAGATCATTATTCCCGCAATTGACAAGAAGATACTATAAAACCTTGTCACCTTCTTGTATGATTGGCCTCAGCAATGAGCCCTGTACAGCCACAAACCCCGGGTATATGTCATATCACTACAAAAAAAAGACACATCTGTGACATTTTGGGCCGAACGATTTTTTTTCCTGTCATACATATGACACTTCTATGACGATAATTGTGACAAAACCCGGTATCATCATAGATGTGGTGGGCTCCTACTTCTATGACAAAAAATCATGACAAAAAATGGGCTTTTCGTCCTGGGCGGGCCGGAGACGCAGCTGCATGACATTATTTGGGCCATCGATGACGGAAAAAACCATGGTAGAAGCGAGGGCGAGGAAAATTTCGGGGAGTTCCCGGTTACGGTGGGAGGTCGGGGGCCGAGCGATGCGCGTTTCTCTCGTACAGGTACGCGCGTGTGTGCGAGGCGTTGGCTCTAACTGAACCCGAGCGAGGCGTTGGGCTCTAACTGAACCCGAGCGATTACACTGCAGGCTACGCATTACTAAACCCGAGCGATCGATTGATGACTGTTAACTGAACCCGATCGAACGATTTCTTCGCTACTGCTGC
>NC_041391.1:232914549-232953600 GCF_002162155.2 Triticum dicoccoides
TGAGCGGTGGCGTTGCCTCTGGATGAATAGGACCCCGTGGTGTGGAGGGCTGGATGAACAGTAGACGGTGGAGGGGTGGCCGTGGAGGGGTGGTTGAACATGACCCAGTGGTGTGGAGGGATGGATGAACAGTAGATGGTGGAGGGTTGGTTGAACAGTAGCCGGTGGAGTAGCGCGCGGTGGAGGATGGATGAACAGGAGCCCGTGGAGGCTGGAGGAGGTCGACGGTAGCCCGTGGAGGCTAGAGGAGGTCGACGGTGGAGATGAACAGTATCCCGTGGAGTCCCGTTTTGCGGTACGCCACACCCCTCCCAATGAACAGGACCCCCGTTTCGACCGTAGGAGGTCCGTTTCGTCCATTTTGCGGTACGCCACACCCCTCCCGATCAACAGGACCCCCGTTTCAACCGTAGCGCTCCAACACAAGTCCGTTTCGTCCGTTTTGCGGTACTGTAGGATCGAAAGTATGTCTAGAGGGGGGGTGATTAGACTACTTGACCAAATAAAAACTTATCCTTTTCCCAATTTTAGTCTTTGGCAGATTTTAGCTATCTTAGCACAAGCCAAGCAATCTTAACACAATTCAAGCAAGCATGCAAAGAGTATATGAGCAGCGGAAAGTAAAGCATGCAACTTGCAAGAATGTAAAGGGAAGGGTTTGGAGAATTCAAACGCAATTTGGAGACACGGTGATTTTTGAGCCGTGGTTCCGATAGGTGGTGCTATCATACATCCACGTTCATGGAGACTTCAATCCACGAAGGGTAACAGTTGCGCGAGTCCACGGCGGACTCCACCCATGAAGGGTCCACTAAGAAGCAACCTTGTCTAACCCACCATGGCCGTCGCCCACGAAGGACTTGACTCACTAGCGGTAGATCTTCATGCAGTAGGCGATTTCCTTGCCCTTACAAACTCCTTGGTTTAACTACACAATCTTGTCGGAGGTTCCCCAAGTGACACCTAGCCAATCTAGGAGACACCACTCTCTAAGAAGTAACAAATGGTGTGTTGATGATGAACTCCTTGCTCTTGTGCTTCAAATGATAGTCTCCCCAACACTCAACTCTCTCTCATAGGATTTGGATTTGGTGGAAAGAATATTTGAGTGGAAAGCAACTTGGGGAAGGCTAGAGATCAAGATCCATATGGTAGGAATGGAATATCTTGGCCTCAACACATGAGTAAGTGGTTCCTTCTCAGAAATAGCAAGTTGGAAGTGTAGGTTTGTTCTGATGGCTCTCTCCACGAATGAAGAGGAGGTGGAGGGGTATATATAGCCTCCACACAAAATCTAACCGTTACACACAACTTGCCAAACTCGGTGGGACCGAATTGGTAAACTCGGTCAGACCGATTCAGCAAATCTAGTGACTGTTAGGATTTTCGGTGGGACAAACATGCAACTCGATAGGACCGATATGGTTAGGGTTAGGGCATAACATAATCTCGGTGAGACCGATTACACAAACTCGGTGAGACCGATTTTGGTAATAAGCTAACCAGAGATTTGGTCGGGTAAACTCGGTGGGACGGTTCGCTCATTTCAGTGGGACCGAAATGTTACGAAAAGGAAACAGGGAGTTTACATTGCAATCTCGGTGGGACCGATCGCTCATCTCGGTGGTACCGAAACGTTACAAAGGGAAACCGAGAGATTACAACCCCATCTTGGTGAGACCGAGATCCCTATCGGTGAGACCGATTTGCCTAGGTTTTGTGGCAGTGGCTATGACATCTTAACTCGGTGGAGCCGGGTAGAAAGAATCGGTGGGGTCGAGTTTGACTTTTGGTTTAGGTCATATGTGGATATGAGAAAGTAGTTGAGGGTTTGGAGCATATCACTAAGCACTGTGGAGCAAGAAACTCATTAAGCAACACCTCATCCCTCCTTGATAGTATTGGCTTTTCCTATAGACTCAATGTGATCTTGGATCACTAAAATATAAAATGTAGAGTCTTGAGCTTTTGAGCTTGAGCCAATCCTTTTCTCCTTAGCATTTTGAGGGATCCACTTTTCTCATCCATGCCATGCCATTCATTGAGCTTTTCCTGAAATATTCATCTTGGAATGATGTTAGCTCAATGAGATATATGTTGTTAGGAATTACCAAAACCACCTAGGGATAGTTGCACTTTCAGGTACGCCACACCCCTCACGATCAACAGGACCCCTGTTATGACTGTAGGAGGTCTGTTTCCTCCGTTTTGCGGTACGCCACACCCCTCCCGATCAATAGGACCCCGTTCCGAATGTAGGAGGGTTGTTTCCTCCGTTCCGCGGTACGCCAGGCCTTGTTTCCATCGCCTGTTCCATCCAAGCCCTCCCGATGAACATGACCATGCATTCCGTTCCGATCCAGCCGGTTGGCTCACGTGTTCCGTTGCCTCCCGATGAACACGATGCATTCCGTTGCCTCCCCATGAACACGACACATTCCGTTGCCTCCCCATGAACACGACGACGATGTTGTTTCTCCGTTCCGACCCAGCCATTGCTACCTCTTGAGCATTGCATTGGATTTCCCTGAAGAGGAGAGGATGATGCAGTAAAGTAGCATAAGTATTTCCCTCGGTTTTTGAGAACCAAGGTATCAATCCAGTAGGAGACCACGCACAAGTCCCTCGTACCTACACAAAATGATAGCAACTCGCAACCAACGCTTAGGGGTTGTCAATCCCTTCATGGTCACTTACGAGAGTGAGATCTGATAGAGATAATATTTTTGGTATTTTTGATAGATAGATGCAAAGTAAAAGAAAGAGGCAAAGTAAAAACAAAGCAAGTAAATAAAGTGATATAGATTGATATGATGAGAATAGACCCGGGGGCCATAGGTTTCACTAGTGGCTTCTCTCAAGAGCATTAGTATTCTACGGTGGGTGAACAAATTACTGTTGAGCAATTGACAGAACTGAGCATAGTTATGAGTATATCTAGGCAATGATCATGTATATAGGCATCACGTCCAAAACAAGTAGATCGAAATGATTCTGCATCTACTACTATTACTCCACTCATCGACCGCTATCCAACATGCATCTAGAGTATTAAGTAAAAACAGAGTAACGCCGTAAGCAAGACGACATGATGTAGAGGGATAAATTCATGCAATATGATAAAAATCCCATCTTGTTATCCTCGATGGCAACAATACAATACGTGCCTTGCAACTCTTTCTGTCACTGAGTAAGGACACCACAAGATTGAATCCAAAGCTAAGCACTTATCCCATTGCAAGAACTACCAATCTAGTGGTGGAAAGCAGAAACAACACCCCGCCCCCGCGTCATCTCCTTCGAGGCGACTCGGGGGAAACCCTAAATCACCGCCCTTCCCCTCCGCCGCTGCCAGAGGTGTGCGCCGGCGTGCGCTCGACACCGATGAAGGTGGCGGCGGGGGATCTGGCGGCTCCACCGCGCATGGAGGGCTCGGCATCCGGGGCGGCGGCCCCGGGCGGAGAGCGTCGGGTGGCCCGGGCGGCGGGCCACTCCGGCCGGAGCTGGTGAGGCGCCGCCCTCGGTCTCGCGGGGGACGAGGGGGCGCCGGTCCACGGTCCCTGGTGTGCGGCCTCCCCTGCGCGGCGGCCGTCGCCAGTTGCATCTCACCCTCTCCGCCCCCGATCTGCTCCTTCCATCGCCGGATCTGGGTCCTCCCGGGCGTCGGCGGCGCGGATCTCGTCGAGTGGGGTGGGTTCTGGGGGAAACCTCTGGCCGGCGCTGCCACATCGCAGGCGATGCCCTCGGCGCCGTTCCCCTCCCTGGAGGCTGTGATGAGGGTCCTTCTCCCCCTCCTTCCGCTCCCTGCTAGGTGAAAGCCTAGGTCCCCTGATTCGGGCGGCGACGACACATCCGTGTCGTGTTCCTTCTTGGAGGCGCAGTCCGGGAATCGCAGGGGTGGCGAGAGAGTCGGGTTGTGGGCGTGATGGTGGCGGGTGGCAGCTTGGCTCGGCGTGTCAATGCCTCTTCTTCGGTGGCTCATCGCTGTTGCCCTTGTTGCTGCGACTGTGGCCGACATCTTTTGCCCTTCGGTGTGGCTTAACCGCGGACGACGACGGTGCTCGGAAGGGTGTGATCTGTGCTAGCAGGTCTGCTCCTAGTTCTTTCTCCATGCGCAGCTTGGACGTCTTCCCCTAGGTTCAAGGGTGAACCGAGCTGCCGCCTGCCGGTGCGGCATCCTTCGAGCCAGGATGAGAGGGCAGGGGCCCTTTGCAGTGGCAGCTCCAGAGGAGTGTTAGTGCTGTCTTCGAGTTTGGCTACGATCACGAAGCTTGCGCGGTGGTGCATCCTCTCAAGTCCGTAGCCTGTCCGGTTGGTGTAGTCCGTCCTGTAGGGTGTTGGCGGCAGCTTGGCGTTCTTGCTATCGCTGCTGCCTTTGAGTCTATTTCGCTTTGCTCCCTGTATCAGCCGCTTGTTTTTCTTCTTGCTTTCCTTGTAAGTTGGTGATCATGTAATCCTGGCCGGTTGATGGCTTTGTTAATTCAAAGCCGGGCTCTTCTTGAGCCTTCGTTCTAAAAAAACTACCAATCTAGTTGGCCAAACCAAAAAGGATAATTCGAAGAGACTTGCAACGATAACTCAATCATACATAAAAGAATTCAGAGAAGAATCAAATATTTTCCATAGATAATACTGGATCATAAACCCACAATTCATCGGTCTCAACAAACACACCGCAAAAAGAAGATTACATCGAATAGATCTCCACAAGAGAGGGGGAGAACATTGTATTGAGATCCAAAAAGAGAGAAGAAGCCATCTAGCTACTAGCTATGGACCCAAAGGTCTAAACTAAACTACTCACACTTCATCGGAGGGGCTATGGTGATGATGTAGAAGCCCTCCGTGGTGGATGCCCCCTCCGGCAAAGCTCCGGAACAGGCCCCAAGATGGGATCTCGTGGATACAGAAGGTTGCGGCGGTGGAATTAGGTTTTTGGCTCCCATTCTGATCATATGGGGATACGTAGGTATATATAGGAGGAAGGAGTACGTCGGTGGAGCTCCGAGGGGCCCACGAGGTAGGGGGCGCGCCCGAGGGGGGGGCCCTCCACCCTCGTGACCTCCTCGGAAGCTTCTTGGAGTAGGGTCCAAGTCTCCTGGATCACGTTCGGTTGGAAAATCACGAACCCGAAGGTTTCATTCCGTTTGGACTCCGTTTGATATTCTGTTTCTTCGAAATACTGAAAAAGGCAAAAAAAACAGCAATTCTGGGATGGGCCTCCGGTTAATAGGTTAGTCCCAAAAGTAATATAAAAGTGGAAAATAAAGCCCAATATAGTCCAAAACAGTAGATAAAGTAGCATGGAGCAATCAAAAATTATAGATACGTTGGAGACATATCACGCATCCCCAAGCTTAATTCCTGCTCGTCCTCGAGTAGGTAAATGATAAAAAAGAATTTTTGATGCAGAGTGATACTTTGGCATAATTTCAATGTAAATCTTCTTAATTGTGATATGAATATTAAGATCCGAAAGATTCAAGACAAAAGTTCATATTGACACAAAAATAATAATACTTCAAGCATACTAATCAAAGCAATCATGTCTTCTCAAAATAACATGGCAAAAGAAAGTTCATCCCTACAAAATCATATAGTTAGGCTATGCTTAATTTTCGTCTCACAAAGATGTTCCCAACTTCTATACCCCCGATGAGAAGCTAAGCAAATGTTTCATACTTAAATAATCTCAAAAAAATTCAACCTTCACGCAATACATGAGCGTGAGCCATGGATATAGCACTATGGGTGGAATAGAATATGATGATGGGGATTGTGTGGAGAAGACAAAAAAAGGAGAAAGTCTCACGTCAACTAGGCGTATCAACGGGCTATGGAGATGCCCATCAATAGATATCGATGTGAGTGAGTAGGGATTGCCATGCAACGGATGCACTAGAGCTATGAATGCTCAACAAAAGAAAACTAGTGGGTGTGCATCCAACTTGCTTGCTCGCGAAGACCTAGGGCATTTGAGGAAGCCCACCGTAGGAATATACAAGCCAAGTTCTATAATGAAAAATTCCCACTAGTATAAAAAAACAACTTATGAGACTCACTACATGAGGAACAAGGCGCTACTTTGAAGCACAATATATGAGACTCACTACATGAAGAACAAGGTGCTACTTTGTAGCACAATGTCACGCCCAATATGTGACCCTATCCAAAAGGAACTCGAAGGTCCCACCAAGGATAGACCCACATATTGGAACGCTTTTGCAAGGTGGATATCATTACATCAACATTACATAATAGGTAGGGATGCATACATAAGGCATACAATGCCACACGAATACAACACCATCTTACATAAGAGCACCATCCGACTACGGATGACACACAAACAGAAACTCGAACGACATCCACCCTGCTAGCCCAGGCTGCCGACCTGGAACCTATCCCCTGATCGAAGAAGAAGCAGAAGAAGAACTCCAAAACAAGCAAGCATCGCTCTCGCGTCATGATCATTCTCGGTGTCAGAACCGGCGGATCTCGGGTAGGGGGTCCCGAACTGTGTGTCTAGGCGGATGGTAACGGGAGAGAAGGGACACGATGTTTTACCCAGGTTCGGGCCTTCTTGATGGAGGTAAAACCCTACGTCCTGCTTGATTAATATTGATGATGTGTATTACAAGAGTGGATCTACCACGAGATCAAGGAGGCTAAACCCTAGAAGCTAGCCTATGGTATGATTGTTGTAATGGAGGTTATGTCCTACAGACTAAAGCCCTCCGGTTTATATAGACACCGGAGAGGGCTAGGGTTACACAGAGTCGGTTACAATGGTAGGGGATCTACATATCCGTATTGCCAAGATTGCCTTCCACGCCAAGGAAAGTCCCATCCGGACACGGGACGGAGTCTTCAATCTTGTATCTTCGTAGTCTTGGAGTCCGGCGGACGATGATAGTCCGGCTGCCCGGACACCCCCTAGTCCAGGACTCCCTCAGTAGCCCCTGAACCTGGCTTCAATGACGATGAGTCTGGCGCGCATAATGTTCGGCATTGCAAGGCGGGTTCCTCCTTTGAATAATCCAGAGAAGATTGTGAACGCCAGGATAGTGTCCGGCTCTGCAAAATAAATTCCACGTTCCACCGTAGAGAGAATAAAATGTACACAAGTTCAATCTGCTGACGTATTTCGCAGCATGACGTCACGCCGCTACCAAGCCTTTACTTGAATCGTTTTTTATTATACCACCTCAGCGCGTTTAGCGAAGCAGTTTCCTTGGCACGTCTTGTAGAAGCAGAGATCATGTTCCCCTTATTCCGGGATTCTCATCAATACGGACGTGGGTAACCCAACCGCGCCTTTTGCCCCGCCTCCTCTATCGAAGGCGAGTCCCAAATGGTCATGGAGACAGCTCTTGGTATTCTCCCTCTTTATAATAGGACCAAGGCTCGTTTCTTTTCTTCAATCTTCCACCGAATCCTCTCCTTGCTCCAAGTTCCAACACCCAGAGCCCCAGATTCGAGCGCTTCGGACCTTCAACAATGTCCGGCTCCGACCTTCAGGGCCGGTGGATGCCCTCCTCCGTTACGGAGGAGGACGTGCTAAAGCTGCGAGAAGCCAAGTACCTGACCTACGAGATTTCGCACAGGTTGCCCGCCGAAGGGCAGGCCATCCCCACCCCCGAGCCCGGCGAGTATGTCGTCTTCGTATCCCACCTCCGTCGGGGTTTAGGCTTCCCGACGGATCCTTTTGTGTGAGGGCTCATGTTTTACTATGGGTTGGAATTCTACGACTTGGCTCTGGAGTCCATCCTCCATATTTCCGCGTTTATTGTCGTCTGCGAAGCCTTCCTCCGCATCACCCCCCACTTCGGCATGTGGCTGAAGACCTTCAATGTGGAGCCGAAGATGATCGGGGGGCGTCAAGCAGAGTGCGGCGGGGCGGCCGTAAGCAGGAGGGCCGATGCCCCGTGGCCCGAGGGCTCCTTCCAAGAGGAGCTCGTCTTGTGGCAGCAGGAGTGGTTCTATATCACCGCTCCGAGGGGCAGCAGGCAGAAGCCGCCGCCTCCGTTCCGCTCAGGACCTCCACGACGGTTGATGTCGTGGGTCAACCAAGGGCTCAACTAGGGGCCGTCAAAAGACGTGCCCCTATTGCAGGGCCGGATTCGATACCTCCAAGTGAGGGAGATCGATCTGGTCGTGGTGATGCAGGTTATGCTAATTAGGCGTCTCCTGCCCTGCAAACGCCGTCCTCTCCAGCTATGGGCGTTCAATCCGGAGGGACCATAGATTCTCCAACACTTCATGGGTACGACACCCGTGGAGATGTACAAGTTGTTCTTTGGACCACAAGTGGCGTGTCCGGAATTGACCGAGGATGCCGGCCTAAGCTGCAATCGCCCGGATACTCAAGTAAGTAGCTCAAAGTTTGGACGTACCATTAGTTTGCCTTTCTACAATTCGCCTTCTAACCCGTTATCCTTCAGCAGGAGTGGATAGCGCAAGCAAAGCTGATACGGTGTCTGGCCCCCCTCCCAGAGACCGCGCCGGAGCCCGTGCTGGTCAGAATGTTGGAGGTTGCGCCTTCAGAAGAAGGCGAAGGGGAAAACAGAGGAGCTACCGCCTCACCCAAGGGGGCGCTTGAAGAATGGGGGATCGAGAATCCCTCCCTCCAGGGGGAGAAGAGGACCGCTTCCGAAGACCCAGAGGCCAAAGCCCCTAAGCGGGGGAAGAAATCTTCACCAGAGGGTCCTGCGTCCGGGGAGGCCCCGGTCGCACAATCTTCTCTAAAGAATCAGCCCTCCAGCGAGCCGTGAGTAAAAGAAGGGGGGGTTCATTAATAAGAAACATCCCTATTTGTGCTTCTGAGGATAACCGAATTTTTTACCTTTTAGTTCGGATCTCCGACCTTCTCAGATGAGCTCGTCTTCGGGGGATCTTCGTCCGGAGATGATGGAGAGCGAGACGCCTCTGTCTGCTGCGCCGTCGGATAGGGCGGACGAGCCTGAAGTGTCGTCACGGAGGGTATCCCCGAGTCCGGCGGAGCCAAAGAGTTCGGCGCCGACTAGTGTTCGGCCGGGGGAGCTGAAGGATCTGCTTGAGAGGGCGTCCATCTCAGAAGATCACCGTGCATTGATGAGTACGGTGATTGGAAGGATTTCGTCCGCCGAAAACGGATTGCATAATGCCGTCAGGAGTTTGCTGGCGGGTTTTGAGGTACGTAAAAATGACACTCCTTTTGACAGTTTTGCAGATGGAAGTGCGCCCTGTATAGATAGTAGCCCCTGAGACTCGGTAGGTTGTCGAAAGCGACAGTGTGCCGAGGATCAAAATCGCAGGTATTAATCTTCGTCGTTCCTATGCAGGTGGCGGATCGTCCGGGGGCCAGCCAGACTGATGGAGTTGCGGAATTAATGCGGAAACTCGATGTTGCGGATGTGGACATCGCGCTGGTCAACAAGCGACTTGACAAGTCGCAAGGTAAATTGATTCTCCACAGTCACCTATTAAGGGAGCTAAAGCCCACCTCTTACAATATTTATGCTTGACACAGATGGTGCTGCTGCTGTGGAGAGCCTTCGGGCAAAACTTGCTCAAGCCAAGGAGCAAGCCAGAAGGAGTGATGCGGCTGCCTCGAGGGCGACCGAGGAGTTAGAAGCCGAAAGGGCTGCGCACTGCCGAAGTAGGGAAGAGATGGCCGGACTGGCCGTTAAATTGAAGGATGCTGCCGACCGCAATGAGGCTCTTGAAAAGGAGCGCCTATCGGACCGAGAAGACCTGGGGAAGGCCACCGCTGAAGCCAAGGATGCCCGTTCTGCAATGCGGGTTGCGTCAGGCCGGAGACATTGTGGCTGGCAAGCCGTTTCTGCTACACCGCAGATTTACGGATCCAAAGTATGCCCAGCTTGGCCAGCTGTGGGGTCCGGAGGATCCATATATGGACTTAGCGGCGAGTGCGGCGGATGCCGTTGTGCACTTCCGAAGTCAGAAGGATCACAAGACGGAAGAGCTATTTTGGTCTCAATTCCATAGTCCGGATTGTTCACTTCCGCTGACCGATCGTTTGGCCGAATGGGCTGAGCTGAATAGGTTATCCGAACTTGCCATGACGGATATGGTGACTCATGTCTGGCCGGAGAGGCCCAAGCTGACGAGCTATTTTGCCTTATTGCAGGAGTTTCTTGGGGCGGTGCCGCATATCAAGGAGATGAAGTGGTCGGCCTGCATAGAGGGTGCGTGGATGGCCCTTGCCCGTGTGAAGACACATTGGACAGAGATGGATGCCACCGCTGTTGCAACCCAGGGTTCGGACGAAAGCTGGTTACCCGCCGAGCACTATTTTGGGGAAGTTATGCATGGTGCTCGTGTAATAGAGTCGCAGTGCTCAAAAAATGTCACGTTCAAATGAACGTTTTATTTTGTAAAACAATGGTTATGATGTAATTGCTTTTTATACTTGTGCGTTCCAAGTATTGAAATATCTCCTATGCGGCCGTTTATGTATACGTGTGTATAACCTGAAAGATGGCAGTCTTTGGCTTCAGCCCCCACGCACAAGGTGCGGGGGTGTTCGCAAAAATAGCGCATTTTCACACTTAATCCGACGTCTCGGTCCTGTTGAGGAGGTGGTAGCATAGCAAACGAGGCAACCGGACTATGATGCTTTATCACTTTCACTTAGCCATTGGAGTTCGAGGGTGGGGCTACGATATAGCCCCTGGGGGCACCGCGCACTCTGAATTCGGGGCGCGTGTGTGCCTGACCGGGAAACGGTCCTTCGTCAAAGCGGAGGAATTCTAGACATTCCGGTGGTCGATCGAGTGGTTGACCAGTCTCTCGCTGTATCATGACAGTCAGTTTTCGGCTTTCTCTACTGAGGTGCTCGCCCAGCCGAACTGGGGCACAATCGCAGTAGTTCTCCTGGTGCCGCGTTAGCCGATGATACGGAACGTAAGGCAGCAAAACACAGGAGCCGGGCAAACCCAACATTTGACCAAAGACATGATTCGGAGCTGATGCATATAAGGCCTAACTCAAGACGCCGAACACTCCCTAAGGTGTTCGGTCTTTATAATAATGGACAGAACAATGCCCTAAGCCCCTAGTGTCCAGGTACGGGCAAGGTCTTCTGACGCGGCCGATGCCAAAACGTCAGGCTCCATTTTGGTTATAATGAGAAACCAGGGGATTATAGCAACAAGAGACAGTAAAAAAGGTTTACGCGGGGTCTTAATCTGAAAAGAATCCTTGCGACGGGTCCCTACTGCACGTCTGCGCCTGTGTCTCCGTTGTGCCGTTATCCTGGACGGGTGTGCACGTTGTTCATCTGTAAAAGGAGAGGAACTTAGTTTGAAAGGAAATCATGCGAAAAAAGGTATATGAAAAATATTAGTAAGTAAAGCGGAGTCTATATTAGCTCGTTATTGCTTATGCGCACAGCCCCTTGTGACGGGGTGTGCGGCTAGGGAGCCCCTAGCTTTGTTTATGCCGGACTCGTCTAGCCGTGTCCGGGGTCTTTAAATGACCCTCGCAATGAAATGATGCCACGTGGACCGGGCATTTTAAGTGTAAGAGACGCGTAATGTGGTATGGCGTTGAAGCGGACAAAAGCTTCACATCCCAATAGTGCTTGATAGCTACTTTTGAACGGGGCGACATGAAAGATTAGTTTTTCGCGTCGGAAGTTGTTCGGTGATCCGAACCCAACTTCTGGTAATAAGGAGCCTGTGCACTTGGCGTAAGGGCCTGGCGTCACTCCTTTAAAGGAAGTGCGGCTATGTCGAATTTTAGTAAGGTCTATCCCCAACTTGTGGATTTTGTTCGGATATAGCAGGTTTAAATCGCTGCCTCCGTCCATCAGGACTTGTGTAAGTTGTAGTCCGTCGATTATAGGATCCAATATCAAAGCAGTCCATCCTGCATTGCGAACACTTCTGGAATAATCCAGGTGGTCAAAAGTGATTGGTTTTGACATCCAATCTCGAGGTTCCGCTGGGGTGGACCGTGCGAGACCCATCTTAGCGGGTGCCGCATTGTTTTTCCGTATTATCACATGAAGTGAGTTTACTGCTTTGACTTCTTGTGGGAAAGTCTTTTGTTTTCCGGTGCTCTGCTGGTGGGGTTTATCATCATCCTCTCTTGATGCGTCGAGCCCCTTGTGTTCGGTGTTGAGTCGGCCGGACTGTTTGAAAACCCAACAATCTTGGTGGGTGTGGTTTGCAGGCCTTCCGGGGGTACTGTGGATTTGACATATCCAATCCAGAATTTTGTTTAAGTTGGATAGCTCATCACTGTTATCCTTAAGGGGCGGTGTTTTGTTGTTTGGCCGCGAGCTTTTGAATCCGGCGTTGACCGTCGTATTCTTTGGGCTTTTTTCTTTATTCCGGCGCTGATCCTTTCTGCGCCGTGATTTTCCGTTTCCATCTCTAATTTCGGATGTACTCGGGTCACTGGTGCTGCATCTTGCTAGCCAGCTATCTTCTCCCACACAAAAGCGGGTCATGAGGCTTGTTAGCATGAACATTGTCCTCGGCTTCTCTTGGCCGAGGTGTCTGGCGAGCCATTCATCTCGGACGTTGTGTTTGAAAGCTGCTAAGGCTTCGGCATCCGGACAGTCGACTATTTGGTTCTTTTTAGTAAGGAACCTGTTCCAGAATTTGCGCGCTGACTCTCCGGGCTGTTGAGTTATATGACTTAGATCGTCTGCATCCGGAGGGCGGACATAAGTCCCTTGAAATTTTGCTCTAAACGCGTCCTCGAGCTCTTCCCAACTTCCAACAGTGTTTTCTGGGAGGCTTTTGAGCTAGTGTCGAGCTGGACCTTTGAGCTTGAGGGGTAGATATTTTATGGCGTGGAGATCATCTCCTCTAGCCATATGTATGTGTAATATGTAATCCTCTATCCAGACTCCAGGGTCTGTTGTTCCATCGTAAGCCTCTATGTTTATGGGTTTAAACCCTGCTGGGAATTCATGATCCAGCACCTCATTGGTGAAACATAGTGGGTGTGCGGTACCCCTGTATTTGGGTGTGCGGCTGTCTTCGAACACTTGGCGTGCTGTGTTGCTTCCTGGGGCCCTCTTTTTTGGCCAGTAAATGGACCTGGCTGGGCCATCTATTTTCCCAGGCTCATGAGTCGGCTTATGTGTGGCGCCGCTTGTAGATTTTGGCCTATCATCTGGCCGTCTATCCGGCCAGGCGGCCTCTTTGTTTTTTGACTGTGGGGGCTCTGAGGCTTCCTCGTCAAATTCTGGCAGCAGCTTGCGCTTCGGGTAGCTCTTCGATTGATGGTCGTTGCCATATTTGTCTGCGGTCTTGAGTACTTTGCTCCACCTCATTCTGAGTATGTCTTCCGCTGTTTTGAGCTTCCGTTTTTCCTTCTTCAAGCTTCTTGCGGTGGCGACGAGTCTTCCGTGAAGGTTCTTATGCTCCGGTGGTATGTCCGGCGTGAGGTCGTCCGGACTATTGGTTTCGCCGGGATTGGATTGATTATCCGATTCGTCCTGTTCGTACGGTTGCTTGGTTGCATGTTCGTCGTCCACTGGTTTGCCCTGCTCTAATGCTGGGTCATTAGGAATGCTGTCTTTGCCGAGGCAGAGCTTATGGCGGCTCTTGCGTCGCCGTTTTGGTTGTTTATCAGCGGGATTATCCTTTGTCGTGCCCCGTTGTTCCTCTTCATCGCTTCCTTTTCGGGTATCCACCATATATACGTCGTGCGTTGGGGTGGTCTTCCAGTGCCCTGTAAGCGCTGGTTCTTGATTATCTCCGGCATCGTCGTCCACACCTCGATGTCATCGGAGTCATAGTCTAGCATGTTGGTTAGATCGTCGACAGTGGCTACTAGGTGGGTGGTGGGTGGGCTTTGAATTTCTTCGTCGTCCGCATCCCAACCATCCTGGCCGTAGTCCAGCCAGGGCTCTCCGGATAGCGAGAGGTGTTTTAGCGAATTTAGGATGTTGCCAAAGGGCGAGTGTTGGAAGATGTCCGCGGCCGTGAACTCCATGACCGGCGCCCAATCAGATTCGATTGGCAGGGGTGCGGGAGGTTCGGAGTCCGGCAGGGAGTCCGGCACCTCGGAGTTACGAGCTTTGCAGGGGACGAGGTTAGTGTTCGGCTCCATCGCCGTGGAAGTTGCAGCCCCCGAGGCGGTGTCCAGCCACCGGTCCTTGATCGGCGCGATCGGCTCCGGACTAAGGGCCGGAGCGGACTCGTGTGCGGCCACCAAGGCACTGTCCGGCGGCAGAGCTAAATCATGCCCATCGTGACAGCACGGCACGCTCGGCTGTGGCTCGAGTCCGTCGAAGATCAAGTCCCCGCGGATGTCAGCCGTGAAGTTTAGGCTTCCGAACCTGACCTGATGGCCAGGGGCGTAGCTTTCGATCTGCTCCAGATGGCCAAGTGAATTGGCCCGCAGTGCGAAGCCGCCGAATACGAAAATCTGTCCGGGGAGAAAAGTCTCACCCTGGACGGCGTTGTTGTTGATTGAAGAAGCCATCGAGCCTATCGGTGACGGCACAGAGGAACCCTCAATGAAAGCACCAATGTCGGTGTCAAAACCGGCGGATCTCGGGTAGGGGGTCCCGAACTGTGCGTCTAGGCGGATGGTAACAGGAGACAAGGGACACGATGTTTTACCCAGGTTCAGGCCCTCTTGATGGAGGTAAAACCCTACGTCCTGCTTGATTAATATTGATGATGTGTATTACAAGAGTGGATCTACCACGAGATCAAGGAGGCTAAACCCTAGAAGCTAGCCTATGGTATGATTGTTGTAATGGAGGTTATGTCCTACGGACTAAAGCCCTCCGGTTTATATAGACACGGGAGAGGGCTAGGGTTACACAGAGTCGGTTACAATGGTAGGGGATCTACATATCCGTATTGCCAAGCTTGCCTTCCACACCAAGGAAAGTCCCATCCGGACATGGGACGGAGTCTTCAATCTTGTATCTTCGTAGTCTTGGAGTCCGGCGGACGATGATAGTCCGGCTGTCCGGACACCCCCTAGTCCAGGACTCCCTCAATCATCACATAACCGGTACCTGCAACTGTTGTTGTAGTAATCTGTGAGCCACGAGGACTCAGCAATCCCATTACCATGGGTATCAAGACTAGCAAAGCTTAATGGGAAAGAAAGGCGTAAAGTGGTGAGGTTGCAGCAGCGGCTAAGCAAGTATGGTGGCTAACATACGCAAATAAGAGCGAGAAGAGAAGCGAAGGAACGGTCGTCAACTAGTAATGATCAAGAGGTGATCCTGAACTCCTACTTACGACAATCATAACCCAAAAACCGTGTTCACTTCCCGGACTCCGCCGAGAAGAGACCATCACGGCTACACACGCGGTTGATGCGTTTTAATTCGAATCTGGTGTCAAGTTATCTACAACCGTACGTTAACAAATTCCCATCTGCCACATAACCACAGGCACGGCTCTCGAAAGTTTATACCCTGCAGGGGTGTCCCAACTTAGCCCATGATAAGCTCTCGCGATCAACGAAGGATATACCTTCTCCCAGGAAGACCCGGTCAGTCTCGGAATCCTGGTTTACAAGACATTTCGACAATGGTAAAACAAGACCAGCAAAGCCGCCCGATGCGCCGACAATCCCGATAGGAGCTGCACATATCTCGTTCTCAGGGCAACACCGGATAAGTCAAGCTATGAGTAAAACCAACCCTCAAGTTGCCCCGAGGTGGCCCCACAGGCTGCTCGGTTCGGACCAGCACTTAGAGAAGCACTGGCCCGGGGGGGCTAAAATAAAGATGACCCTCGGGCTCCGGAAACCCAAGGGAAAAGGGGGGTAGGTGAGGCAAATGGTAAAACCAAGGTTGGGCCTTGCTGGAGAAGTTTTATTCAAAGCAAACTGTCAAGGGGGTCCCATAAATCACCCGACCGCGTAAGGAATGCCAAATCCGGGAACATAACACCGGTATGACGGAAACTAGGGCGGCAAGAGTGGAACAAAACACCAGGCATAAGGCCGAGTCTTCCACCCTTTACCAAGTATATAGATGCATTAATTAAATAAGAGATATTGTGATATCCCAACATAATCCTCTCCACCATGGAGCAATCTTCAACTTCACCTGCAACTAACAACGCTATAAGAGGGGCTGAGCAAAGCGGTAACATAGCCAAAAAATGGTTTGCTAGGAAGGGTGAAAAGGTTAGGGGCTGACATGGCAATTTGGGAGGCTTGAAGAGCAAATGATAGGAAGCGCAGCATAGCGATAGAACGAAGCAACTATCATAGCAATGATAGTAGTGAGATCCAGGGTAGCGGTCATCTTGCATGAAATCCCGCTAGGAAGAAGAACGAGTCCATGAAGAAGATGAAGCCACGAAGACGAACCAAGCGTAGACGAACAAATCCTCACGATCGCAACGAAACGGGAACTATCGAGAAGAAGCACACAACATGGTAAACACACCACACATGGACATGACATGATGCTCAACCAATCATGATGCATGACAAAGCTAGATGAGGCTACTCATGACAAGAGATGATGCATACAGGAGCAACACATCAAAGCAAGTTTAAATGAGGCCGGAAACAACATAGAACAAATCCGGTAAGTCCTCATATGAAAATTTAGAAGTTGGACCAGATCTGGATAAACCTTAGGTTCAAGTTGTTAAACAGAAATTTAAGATGCACCAAGATGATCTACACGAGATTCTAGTCAAGTTACATATAAAGTTCATTTAATTCGGAGCTATGGCCTAGAAGATATGAGCAAAACAAGTTAAACATGGCATTGATGCAAAATGCATACAAACATCAAGCAAACACCTCAAAACAAGGATGCAACATGATAATATGAAACTTCATGCAAAATCAAGCAAGTTTCATATAGAGCACACTCAAAACGGAGCAACCGTTCAACACATACACACAATACAAGTTTAAAGTACAAGCTGTCCAAAACAGCAACTAGGCATCTAGCAAGCATCAAAACAACATGCTACAGTACCACCATATGAAAACAAAAGGCATGGACATGAAGTACAGGTAAAGCTTGACAAAACATGAACACTGAGCTATCTCCAGAAATCACTAGAACATGCTCAAAAGGACATGGCAAGATTGCAAATTATAACAGTTTCAGGCTTAGCAGAAATAACATCAGGTTGCAATCTTTAGAGCTATCAAACAACATGTTACAAGAACTTAACATGGCAAACAAAGGCATGGCATGAATCTACTAATTACATATAACAAAAGTCCCTTACTGACCATGAGCCAAAAGGGCACAGAAAATATGATGGCGCCCATGTAAACATGGCAAATGATATGACAGATTCATACATGGCAGGAACAACAATAAGTAGGCATTTTGGTGAGCTTTAAACACTCACCACATAGCAATACATGGCATGGAAAGGCAAACAACAGCAACAAGACATGTTTATGAAGCTAAGAATGGCAAGAGCAAGTTCATAGGGTGCATGGATCACTAACAACAATCATGGCAACATTGAACTTAATGTTAACAGGCTGACAGCAACATTATTTAGCAAGTTTGGAGCAAGATAACAGCAAGTTACAATAGGATATAAATGCAACCAGGGGCATGAATGGATAGAGCATGACATGTTTAACAAAACATCCATAGTGAACATCTCGAGATTATGCATATAATGACTTGTAGCAGCATGTTTACATAGCATCATGATATAGCAGAATCTGTCTAGCAAAACAGCAACAGTAAGTACCCTACTTCACGAGCTCAATGCACTCAGTACAAGATTCACAAAAATACATGGATGGCATCACTGTAAAGACGGTATGATGTAGTACAAAACACATGTAGGGCTCAAGCTCATAAGATGCACACATCAAATGCAACAAAAATAACAAATTATCAAGTTATAACAGTTTCAGCAGATTAACATCATATAACACTCTTGCAAAGATGATTTGGGCATCAAGATGAACTCAAATGAACATGGCACAATGGAATGAAATGAAGGGCATCTCTCAATGAACAATTTGATATATTACACGCACAAAACGGAGCAGTATACAGCAAGTTAGGGTATAACAAAGGGGGCACCAGAATGCTGGAAAAACTAGGGACTTAGAGAATAACAACCTCGCGGGGTCAACGCGGATCGGGTCGGGACGAGGTGGATCCGGGCGCAGCGGGTCGGGTCCGGCGCGGATCGGGTCGGGGTGGACCCGAACGGCAACGGCGGCGGTCCGACGAGGAAGTTTGCCGGCGGGGCGGCAGATCCGGCGAGGGGGCCTCCTCCGGCCGGGATCCTGCCGGATCGGGGCGAAGGCGGACCGGCGAGGCGGCGGGCAGGCAAGGCGGCGGCGGAGGGCGGTCGGGGCGGCGACGGAGGCGAGCCCGTCCGGCGGCGGCACGGGGAACTGCGGGGGCGGGAGCCGGCCGGGGCGGCGGCGCCTCGGGCGGAGGCGGCGGCCGGGCGGAGCCTGGGGCGCGGGGCGCTCGAGCCCGGGGCGGGCCTGCTGTGGGCCCGCAGGGCTGCGGCGGCGCGGGGAGGAGAGAGAAGGCGGCGCGCTGACGTGGTGGCGGGGGATTGGGCGTGGGCGGCGGAGCGGACATGTCCGGCGGTGGGGGATGTTTGTCCGGCGACGCGGAGGAAAGAAGGCTAGGGTTTGCACCGCAAATTTGGAAGGGGGAGGCACATTTATAGGTAGAGGGAGCTAGGAGAGTCCAAATGGAGTGCGGTTTTCAGCCACGCGATCGTGATCGAACGACCGAGAGCATGGAGGGGGTTTCGATGGGTTATTGGCCCACTTTAAAGGGGTGTTGTGCTGCAAACAAAAGAGGCTTTTACGGTTCTCCGGTTAACTGTTGGAGTATCAAACGACCTCCAAATGGCACGAAACTTGACAGGCGGTTTACCGGTGGTGTACCAAGGCCGCTTGGCAAACCTCGGGTCATTCCAAGAAAGTTTAACACCCGCTCGCAACAGGAGACAAAAGGGGGACACCGGAGGACATAGGAGTGTCGGATTGCAAAACGGACAACGGGGAAAATGCTCGGATGCATGAAACAAACACGTATGCAAAATGAAATGCACATGATGACATGATAAAATGCAACACGCAAGAAAATGACATGGCAATGATGGCGAATAACTGGCAGACACCTGGCGCAGCGAATCTGGGGCGTTACACACAAGTGTTGAAAAAGAGATAGTAGCATTGCCCTTTATATATATATATTTTTTGGGCCTTTATTTTTTTCTTTTTGGCCTTTCTCTTTTTTATTTATTTGGGCAATGCTCTAATAATGATGATCATCACACTTCTATTGATTACAACACAAGGATTACAACTCGAAACTTAGAACAAGATATGACTCTATATGAATGCCTCCGGCGGTGTACCGGGATGGTGCAATGAATCAAGAGTGACATGTATGGAAAATAATGCATGGTGCCTTTGCCACAAATACAATGTCAACTACAAGATCATGCAAATGGCAATATGACAAAAGTAATGCATGTCATGATGATGATGGTGGAAGTTGCATGGCAATATATCTCGGAATGGCTATGGAAATGCCATGATAGGTAGGTATGGTGGCTGTTTTGAGGAAGATATAAGGAGGTTTATGTGTGATAGAGTGTATCGTATCACGGGGTTTGGATGCACCGGCGAAGTTTGCGCCAACTCTCAAGGTGAGAAAGGGCAATGCATGGTACCGAAGAGGCTAGCAAAGGTAGAAAGGTGAGAGTGCGTATAATCCATGGACTCAACATTAGTCAAAAGAACTCATATACTTATTGCAAAAATTTAGAAGTCATCCAAAATTCAAGTACTACGCGCATGCTCCTAGGGGGATAGGTTGGTAGGAAAAGACCATCGCTCGTCCCCGACCGCCACTCATAAGGATGCACAAGCCAGGTACACTTCATGTTTCAAATTTGTTACACAACTTTAACCATACGTGCATGCTACGGGACTTGCAAACTTCAACACAAGTATTTCTCAAATTCATAATCACCCAACTATTACGACTTTGATATTATCACCTCCATATCTCAAAACAATTATCAAGCATCAAACTTATCTTAGTATTCAATTACTCAAAAGAAAGTTTCACATATCTTGAACACCAAGTATATTAACATTAAGCAAATTACCATGCTATTAAAGACTCTCAAAATAATCTAAGTGAAGCATGAGAGATCAAATAGTTTCTTCAAAACAAATCCACCACCGTGCTCTAAAAGATCTAAGTGAAGCACTAGAGGAAAAATTATCACGCTCAAAAGATATAAGTAAAGCACTATGAGCAAAACTGTCAAGCTCAAAAGATATAAGTGAAGCACATAAAGTATTCTAACAAATTCCAATTAATGTATGGCTCTCTCAAAAGGTGTGTACATCAAGGATGATTGTGGTAGACTAACAAGCAAAGAAACAAATAATACAAGACGCTCCAAGCAAAACACATATCATGTTGGTGAATAAAAATATAGCTCCAAGTAAATTACCGATGGAAGTGGACGAAAGAGGGGATGCCTTCCGGGGCATCCCCAATCTTTGACTTTTTGGTGTCCTTGGATTATATTGGGGGTGCCATGGGCATCCCCAAGCTTAGGCTCTTGCCACTCCTTGTTCCATAATCCATCAAAAGAATTCACCCAAAACTTGAAAACTTCACAACACAAAACTCAACAGAAATCTCGTGAGCTTCGTTAGAGAAAGAAAACAAAAGACTACTTCAAGGTACTGTAATGAACTCATTATTTGTTTATATTGGTGTTAAACCTACTGTATTCCAACTTCTCTATGGTTTATAAACTAATTTACTAGCCATAGATTCATCAAAATAAGCAAACAACACACGAAAAACAGAATCTGTCAAAAACAGAACAGTCTGTAGCAATCTGTAACTAACGCAAACTTCTGGAACTCTAAAACTTCTACCAAAATAGGAAGTCCTGTACAATTTGTTTATTGATCATCAGCAAAAAGAATAAACACAAAATCACGTTCCTGTGATTTATCATAACTAAATTCGTGCGCGCAAAGTTTCTGTTTTTCAGCAGAATCAAATCAACTATCATCGTAGGTTATCCTATAGGTCCTACTTGGCACAAACACTAATTAAAACATAAAAACACATCATAACACAAGGTATATGGATTATTTATTCCTAAACAGAAGCAAAAACAAAAACACAAAATAAATTTGGGTTGCCTCCCAACAAGCGCTATCATTTAACGCCCCTAGCTAGGCATAAAAGCAAGGATAGATCTAGGTATTGCCATCTTTGGTAGGCAATCCATAGGTGGCTCTCATGATAGATTCATATGGTAATTTTATTTTATTTCTAGGGAATTGTTCCATACCCATCTTTAAGGGAAATTGGAATCTAATATTCCCTTCCTTCATATCAATAATTGCACCAATCGTTCTAAGGAAAGGTCTACCAAGAATAATAGGACATGAAGGATTGCAATCTATGTCAAGAACGATAAAATCTACGGGCACATAATTCCTATTTGCAACAATAAGAACATAATTAATTCTTCCCATAGGCTTTTTAATAGTGGAATCCGCAAGATGCAAGTTTAGAGAACAATCATCAAAATTACGGGAATCTAGCAAATCACATACAGTTTTGGGTACAGTAGAGACACTAGCACCCAAATCACACAAAGCATGAAACTCAAAATCTTTAATTTTAATTTTAATAGTAGGTTACCATTCATCATAGAGTTTTCTAGGGATAAAACTTTCAACTCAAGTTTTTCTTCATAAGATTGCATCAAAGCATCAACAATATGTTCGGTAAAGGCCTTATTTTGACTATAAGCATGAGGAGATTCTAGCACGGATTGCAATAAGGAAATACAACCAATCAAAGAGCAATTTTCATAATTAAATTCTTTGAGATCCAAAATAGTGGGTTTAGCAACATCACGGTTTTTATTCATTTCCATCCCACTTTCATCAATTTCATCATCAAGATCTAGAAACTCCGAATTCTTAGAAAGCCTTCTAGGTAAAGGAAGATAATCTTCAGATTCATCAAGATTCATATTGCAAAACAAAGATTTAATGGGGGACACATCAATAACTTTTATATCTTCATCTTGATTTTCATAGGGATCGGAAGAATATGCTTTAATAAAGGCATCTTTGGAAGCACGCATCCTAGCGGTTCTTTCCTTGCACTCATCAATGGAAATTCTCATGGCTTTGAGAGACTCATTGATATCATGCTTAGGAGGGATAGATCTAAGCTTTAAAGAATCAATTTCAAGAGAAATTCTATCAACATTCCTAGCCAAATCATCAACTTTAAGCAATTTCTCTTCAAGAAAAGCATTAAAATTCTTTTGTGAATTCATAAACTCTTTAACACTACTGTCAAATTCAGAGGGAATCTTATTAAAATTTTCATAAGAGTTATTGTAGGAATTTCCATAATTATTAGAAGGATTACTAGGATAAGGCCTAGGATTAAAATTCCCTCTATAAGCGTTGTTTCCAAAACTATTCCTACCAACAAAATTCACATCCATAGATTCATTATTATTCTCAAGCAAAGTAGATAAAGGCATATCATTGGGATCAAGAGGAGTATTTTTAGGAGCAAACATCTTCATAAGTTCATCCATCTTTTCACTCAAAACATTGATTTCTTCTATAGCATGCACTTTTTTACTAGAAGATCTTTCGGTGTGCCATTGAGAACAATTAGCCATAATGTTATCAAGCAATTTAGTAGCATATCCTAACGTAATTTCCATAAAAGTGCCTCCCGCGGCCGAGTCTAAAGGATTTCTAGAAGCAAAATTCAATCCGGCATAAAAATTTTGTATGATCATCCATAAATTCAAACCATGAGTAGGGCAATTGCGAAGCATTAATTTCATTATTTCCCAAGATTGGGCAACATGCTCATGATCAAGTTGTTTAAAATTCATGATGTCGTTCCTAAGAGTGATAATCTTAGCGGGAGGAAAATACTTAGAGATAAAAGCATCTTTGCACTTGTTCCAAGAATCAATACTATTTTTAGGCAAAGACGAAAACCAAACTTTAGCACGATCTCTAAGCGAAAATGGAAATAATTTCAATTTGACAATATTGTTATCCGTATCTTTCTTCTTTTGCATATCACACAAATCAACAAAATTGTTTAGATGAGTAGCGGCATCTTCACTAGGAAGGCCGGCGAATTGATCTTTCATAACAAGATTCAACAAAGCGGTATTGATTTCACAAGACTCATCATTATTAAGAGGAGCAATCGGAGTACTAAGGAAATCATTATTATTGGTATTCGAGAAATCACACAATTTGGTATTATCTTGAGCCATGGCAACAAGTAATCCAACACACAAGCAAACAGAAAGGCAATGAGAAAAAGGCAAACTGGAAAGAGAGGAGGAGATAGGGAAAGAGAGGGCAAATAAAACGGCAAGGGTGAAGTGGGGGAGAGGAAAATGAGAGGCAAATGGCAAATAATGTAATGCGAGAGATAGGGATTGCAATGGGTACTTGGTATGGTTGACTTGCTTGCGTGAGCCTCCCCGGCAACGACCCCTGTTACAACCGTAGGAGGTCCGTTTCCTCCGTTTTGCGGTACGCCACACCCCTCCCGATCAACAGGACCCCGTTCCAAACTTAGGATGGTTGTTTCCTCCGTTCCGCGGTACACCAGGCCTCATTTCCATCGCCTGTTCCGTCCAAGCCCTCCCGATGAACATGACCATGCATTCCGTTCTGACCGAGCCAATTGGCTCCCACGCGTTTCGTTGCCTCCTGATGAACACGATGCATTCCGTTGCCTCCCCATGAACACGACGCATTCCGTTGCCTCCCCATGAAGACGACGACGATGCTATTTCTCCGTTCCGACCCAGCCATTGCTACCTCTTGAGCACGGCGTTGTATTTCCTCGAAGAGGAGAGGATGATGCAGTAAAGTAGCGTAAGTATTTCCCTCAGTTTTTGAGAACCAACGTATCAATCCAGTAGGAGACCACGCACAAGTCCCTCGTACCTACACAAAACAATAGCAACTCGCAACCAACTCTTAGGGGTTGTCAATCCCTTCACAGTCACTTACGAGAGTGAGATCTGATAGAGATAATATTTTTGGTATTTTTGATAGATAGATGCAAAGTAAAAGAAAAAGGCAAAGTAAAAACAAAGCAAGTAAATAAAGTGATATAGATTGATATGATCAGAATAGACCCGGGGGCCATAGGTTTCACTAGTGGCTTCTCTCAAGAGCATAAGTATTCTACGGTGGGTGAACAAATTACTGTTGAGCAATTGACAGAATTGAGCATAGTTATGCGTATATCTAGGCAATGATCATGTATATAGGCATCACGTCCAAAACAAGTAGATCGAAACGATTCTGCATCTACTACTATTACTCCACTCATTGACCGCTATCCAGCATGCATCTAGAGTATTAAGTAAAAACAGAGTAACGCCATAAGCAAGATGACATGATGTAGAGGGATAAATTCATGCAATATGATTAAAATCCCAACTTGTTATCCTCGATGGCAACAATACAATACGTGCCTTGCAACTCTTTCTGTCACTGAGTAAGGACACCGCAAGATTGAACCCAAAGCTAAGCACTTCTCCCATTGCAAGAACTACCAATCTATTTGGCCAAACCAAAAAGGATAATTCGAAGAGACTTGCAAAGATAACTCAATCATACATAAAAGAATTCAGAGAAGAATCAAATATTTTCCATAAATAATACTGGATCATAAACCCACAATTCATCGATCTCAACAAACACACCACAAAAAGAAGATTACATCGAATAGATCTCCATGAGAGAGGGGGAGAACATTGTATTGAGATCCAAAAAGAGAGAAGAATCCATCTAGCTACTAGCTATGGACCCGAAGGTCTGAAGTAAACTACTCACACTTCATCGGAGGGGCTATGGTGATGATGTAGAAGCCCTCCATGGTGGATGCCCCCTCCGGCGAAGCTCCAGAACAGGCCCCAAGATGGGATCTCGTGGATACAGAAGGTTGCGGCGGTGGAATTAGGTTTTTGGCTCCCGTTCTGATCGTACGGGGATACGTAGGTATATATAGGAGGAACGAGTATGTCGGTGGAGCTCCGAGGGGCCCGCGCCCTCCACCCTCGTGACCTCCTCAGAAGCTTCTTGGAGTAGGGTCCAAGTCTCCTGGATCACGTTCGGTTGGAAAATCACGATCCCAAAGGTTTCATTCCGTTTGGACTCCGTTTGATATTCTGTTTCTTCGAAATACTGAAAAAGGCAAAAAAACAACAATTCTGGGCTTGGCCTCCGGTTAATAGGTTAGTCCCAAAAGTAATATAAACTAGAAAATAAAGCCCAATATAGTCCAAAACAGTAGATAAAGTAGCATGGAGCAATCAAAAATTATAGATATGTTGGAGACGTATCATCCATGTACACGAGCCCTAGTCGTACGTATGCACGAGTAGGCGTTCAAGACCCCGCCCATATGTACACATACGTGGCCGTATTTTCTTTCTTGCACCATGGCCGCTGTACGTACGTGTACATGCTACGTGCACGCCTCTATTACGACACGTGCGCGCCTCTACATCCACCAGTATATAAGTACGTACACGTTCGCGACCAGAATGACAATGCTACGTACGCTTCGACCAGGTGGGTCCCGACTGTCAGGCACTTCCTTGCCTGCGAAGATGTAGCTGGTGGGTCCCAGTAGTCATGGGGGCGAATTGTTTTTTTGCCCGGACGCACTTCCTTGCGTGTGAAGATGTAGCTAGTGGGTCCCAGTTTTTTTTGCCCGGACGCACTTCCTTGCGTGCGAAGGTGTAGCTGGTGGGTCCCAGCAGTCAGGGGGGCGAATCGTTTTGTTTTTTTGCCCGGAAGCACTTCCTTGCGTGCAAAGATGTAGCTGGTGGGTCCCAGCAGTCAGGGGGGAATGTTTTTTTCGCGAAATACAATGGCCCGTCCGGTGGGTCCCAGCTATCAGGTGGAGGAATCATTATTTTCCACATAATAAGGAGGCACTTCCTTGTTGCGGCCGTGGATCCAGCTGTCAGCCTCTCCACGTATAGTCCACGTCCGATGGAAGTCGTTCCTTGACCACGTTGACCATGCCGCGCCGAGAGCACCAGGGCGATGGATGACGGCGGGGCCTAGGAAGGGGACGACATGGAGCCGGGGAAGACGCGGCAGTGCAAGCCCGCGCGGAGAGGAGTACGAGGGTTCACTGGTTCGGCTGCGGTGTGAGGCTGCTGTCGCCGCAGGTCCTGGCCAGCGGTGGGAATAGTAGGGGGTGGTGAGGCCTCCGCAGCAGCACAGCCAGCCACGGGAGGCAGGAGCATGCGGCACGACCGGCGCTGCTTTGGGCGGCTGGAGCAAGAAGACCAGAGGTTGAAGAAGCACGACGGCCGTTGGATGGACATTGTACGGTCACTGGAGCTAGAATCGTTCATATTGAGTAAAGTTGACAAAGGCCTCCGTCCCAGTCAAGTTAGTAGGCCCATAAGTCAGCCTCCCACCATGGTGGGTCCTAGCTAGCAGGGGGAGTATTCATTTTTTGTGCGTAATAAGGAGGCACTTCCGGTGGGTCCGAGCTGACAGTGGGGGGAACATTTTTTCGCGAAATACGCTGGCCCATCCGGTGGGTCCCAGCAGTCAAGGGGGAAATGTTTTTTTCGCGAAATAAGGTAGCCCGTCCGGTGGGTCCCTGCTGTCAGGTGGAGGAATAATTATTTTGCGCGTAATAAGGAGGCACTTCCTTGCGGCCGCCTAGACCCAGCTGTCAGCCTCTCCACGTACAGTACTCTTTCAATGGAAGTCGGTCGTTGACCACGCCGCGCCGAGAGCACCAGGGCGGTGGTCTGGACGACGGCGAGGCCTAGGAAGGGGACGACCTAGAGCCAGGGAAGACGCAGCAGTGGAAGCCCGCGCGGAGAGGAGTACGAGGGTTCACCGGTTCGGCTGCGGTGTGTGGTTGTCGTCGCCGCAGAATAATAGGGGTTTTGGGTGAGTAGAGGGATGGCCTCGCCAGCGGTGGGAGTAGTACGGGGCAGTGAGGCCTCCGCGGCATAATAGCCGGCCACGGGAGGCAGGAGCACGCGACACGACCGGCGCTGCTTTGGGCGGCTGGAGCAAGAAGATGAGAGGTTGAAGAAGCACTATGGCCATTGGATGGACATCGTACGATCACTACAGCTAGAATCGTTTATATTGACTAAGTTGACAAAGCCCTTGGTACGCGTCAACTTAGTAGGCCCACAGCTTGGATTTGGTAGAGAACATATAGCCCATTTGCGATTTGTAAGAATGTATAGCCCATTTTTTAATTCTAATGGAATTTACTACATCCCATTTACCGTTTGTTAAAAGTACAGCCCAACTTCTAGCTAGTACAACGATTACTAGTTTCAAACAACCACTCAAAACAGAATTCAAAAAAAAATTCCCACATTTTGATGGGATCCGAAATATTTTTATCTGAAATTTCTAGTCATGTTAAATATAATTTCAAAATAAAGTTGTATTACGTTAAAATCCAACGAAATATTGCGCGCGCAACAAGTAATGAAATTAAAATTTCCAAATTCCAAAAATAATATATTTTTCAAACTAATTACGTGTTTGGTGCATAGTAATTGTCTAGTTATTATAATTACATCCCATTTATTATTTCTTAAAGCCCATTTTCTTGTTAAGCCTAATGCATACCTCCTAGGAAACTTTGTAGCCCAGCAGGGCGGATAACAAGTTGACCCGAATATTGTGTACAACTATCGGCCCAGTTGCATTGTTGATGTTGAAAAAAAGGCATGTGTAGTACAGTACAACCTAACATGGTTACTCAGCCCACATTCAGTGACGCCGGAAAGGCCCAAACAAGGCTTATGTACAACTTTTCGAAGTCACTGAGCTCAATTAATAACTTAAGAAAAAAGTTAGATTACAGTGGAACCTAATTAAAAGCTGTCACGAGCAAATAAATAATTCAACGGGTCCCACTTGTGCGTGTGCGCGTGTGTGTGTGCGTGTGTGTGTGTGAGAGAGAGATAGAGAGAGATAGAGAGAGAGAGACCAATCGGTCAATGCTCGTAAATACATCTTTCAGCCATATGCATTGCTGATGCTCAGTAAAAACTTATATAGTTGACACAATCATATAGAACATCATAGCACACTGAACTTGCATACAAAAATTTCATGCAGGCGGCACAATTAGGATGGAAGCAGTGGATCGCTACGGGAAGGGCTATGTTGAAGCCAACAAAGCCGTACATAATGGTTCATCGTCTTTATAAATGACGGGGAAATATTTTGAATGTTGTGCAAAGAAAACAGACAGACAACACAATAAGTTCTGCTAGCACATTAAGTTGACGTACAAACCTTTCTAAAAAAAAGTTCAGGTACAAAATTAGAACAGGTCACAATCAAATGTACTGGCATATCAGTGCTTCAGACCCATAGCTCGGATTTAACTAGTACTATCTGACAAGATTCAGTTGTTACCTCAAATTAGAGCACATCCAGGCAGCCAGCCCTGCCTCTTCCCGCAAAGAAGCAGTGGCCTCCGCCGCGCGATGGAGTAGGCCTGTGCCATCCATCATTCCGAGCAACACGGGGAAAGTCTAATGTTGACTCCTGTAATGGACGTCGTCGACGGACCCTGGTACCAGCGGCGGCGGCAGAACTTCGATTGATGGATTGACCACTTCTTCGACATGCACGAACACTCGATATAGGTACATCCCTAACATGGTCCGTGACCGCCTTGGTGGCGACGAATAGTACAACCCCGGTTCCTGCATCGGTATCTCAACACCAATCACCTTAGGTATGGTGGACGGCTTCTTCATCCATGCCATAACCGTCAGAGCCCAGCTGTCTGGAGGAACAAACATACTTACGAGCTCACCTCCAAGGTCGTTGATAAGCTCGTTCATGGACTCGCTGTTCCAAGCACGTCGAGGCATGCCGTGGAAGGTAAGCTTTGTTAAAAACTCAAGCTCAGAGGGCACCGAGCCCCATCCTGGGTACCACCGATCAAAGCTCACCAGCGCGCCATCGCAGCACAAACGCCGGGAAGATTCGAACACACGACTGCAGTCAAAAGTTGTCCAGAACCTGACGAAGAAATAAGCCGGTGGCGGACAGACTTCGACGAGAAAGTCACTTATTTGGATGTTGTGCTCAATGCCAAGAGCTTTGACAAGGTCGTCCGGCGAGACGGGAGGCCGGTCTCCATTGATGGTTACCATCAGCACTTTGCCGGCAAACTGGTCGTCAAGCGCCGCCATGCCACTGTTGAGCGACAGCACGCAGCGACCGAAGGCAGGACGGACCTCAGGATCTCCGGCTCGGAGATCCGCGTTGACCGGTGACATGATAGTGCGCTTGAGTACAGGGAGTACAGGAGGGGGATCTGGGGGAACTAGAGTAGGAATCGAGATTCGAGAGGTGGGGGAGGGGCGGGAGACTCGGGATGAAAAGGTAGCATGAATTTCGAGCACGCGCCAATATGCTCTCGGCATGCAAGCGCACGAAAACACCAGTGGCGCCCACATGTCAGCCTAAGAGTCCTTATTATTTCTTTTTTGGAGAGCCCGGCCTTTTTTCAGGATCTTTTGAGAGCCCAGCCTCAGAGTCATAATTGACCTGTTTGGCATTGCGTTACTACTCGGCCCATATTCAACGACACCTCACTGGCCCAAACAAGTGTACATCATCAAAAAGACAGTGAGCTCAAATTATATAACTTGAAAAAGGAGATATACTCTGAACACTAGAGAATGGTGATGCCCTCAGTTAGCCCACCAGTAGTTCGAGACAACGATATATACAACATTCAAACACTGACTAGTGAGTACTACTGACATAAACAACAAGACATGATAGTTCATAAGAAGTCTTGCTACACCACCAAAACGCACACATCTGCAGTGCTCAAACTCTCGTGATCCAGACGAGAATGACATTCTAAACAGAAGCAACTATTACATAGTAAGAGTGACATAGACGAGGATGACCAAATGACAAGGAATATGCATAACAAAAGAAAGAATTACCCATCCAGAACCAGCAGCAACGACAACAAAGTCATTCGAAGAGATGATCCAACACCATCATAATATGCAGCCCCGCTTCAGCGACCAGTGATCCGGAGACACCAGTACTCCACCCTTTCGATGCAACAGCCCAATTACCTATCAACCTGAAGGCTTGAACCACATCACTGCCTGTTGTAATTGAGACATCCAAGGATCAAAGTTAATCCGGATGCCTTTGTCATTCTCACCTTCTTTTGGCCGCAGGCTGTATCGTAGACAATCAGGGGAGTTTGCTACTGAACTCCTAGGGCTCGCCGTGTAGACACAGTTTTCCATAGCAAACAGAGCCTCTTTGCCATCAAGGTCCTTGCCAACGGTGATCTCCTGGTTAATCAGATAATTGAGTCCGAGAAACAGAGAGTGTGAACCAAGGTTGTTTACCTGCCTCCAACTAAAAAAATCCTAAAGGCCCCAACAAGCTGGTATCCTGCTCATAGACGTAACAGCCACTGTCCGGTTACTCACATATTACACGGTGCTTGTATACAGTGGGGTTTTTGCAATATAACTTTTCCGGCTCATGTGTCCGAATGATCATCAGTCTTTTGTCGTCCTCTGATCGAGCGAGGAATCAGTTGTGCTTCCCGGTTTTTGGCAAAAATGGTGCAATTACAAAGGGCAGTAACTGCAGGGACACTGCATCATATCAAAAAGGACATGCATTGTTAATGTAAGATCAGCATTGTTTAGAGTATGAGTAGGATAATGCAAGAAACAGCATTGATATGTCCTTGTTGGAACTGGGAGGAAAATACAGGGAAATGTATGTTGGGTTCAAAAATATAGAAGTGTCGTGCATGGTTATACTCATGTTATCTCGCAATCGATTCTTCACAGGAAACTACCATGTGATCCATGTTATGTAATCATGTTCGGTCCTCACAAGCAAATTCTTCAAGGTAACTAACAGACCATGCATTGTTATATACTCGTGTTCTGTGGTCAAATTTTTTGTGAGGATATTATTCTAGCCATTGATTGCTGAAGGGCGAATATAGGTATGTACACATGGTAAGCATTGCAGGATTTCACTACTTCCAATATAGAGTTCTCCATATGCACATTTACTTCCCTAATGTATGGTTAGATGAAACCAACAGTGTGGTGCATGTTTCGACATCATGAAAATGAGGAAACTAACATGGCCATTGATACACACTCATATTTAGTAGTAGTATATAGATTACTGTAAAATAAGGATAATGTCCATATATTCCTAACCGTTTGATTATTCAGGGTACAAATTGGCTGTAATGACATGGTCACAATCGCATGAATTAACTCATTCCAAATATAGCTGATTTACGGCGTCTCTAATATATTGCCATAGTTCTACTCAAATTCTGCTCAAATAGGGATATGCCAATCATCGCAAAAAGTTCAAACAGTGTCATGGCGTCATCATTAACATGAGACGGAAACAACTTACATGCGCCATCCCAGCAATACGTGGTGCCATCTGCTTTGTCAATCGCGTAGATGATGCCATTGTGTTCAATAGCATCACAGAAGTGTGTATCAGCTTTGACGATGATACACTGCGAGCCGAGTTGTCTCTAGCTAAAGAAGGCACCGGCGTAAAGATAGGCGAGTCCGTGGTCAAACAAGGCAATTAGCTTGAAGTTTGCGTAATTCGCATGCCGTGTGTCCACTTGGCAGATTACAATCTTCTGCAAAACAAGGTCCGTCCAACTGACGTAGTAATCTAGATGACTTGGACCGCGATGGTAATACTCTATATAATCCAACGGAGGAAGGATAATCTCATGGGAGGTCTGGAAGTTCACGAGCACCAACTTTTTACCGTCTTCTCTGAAGGCAGCCATCCAGTGGGAGTTCATGCCGACCTGTACATATCTGCCAAGAAGTTTCGGGCGATGGTGATCGGATCGATGTCGAGGGAAATGATGTACGGCGACACACTACATACCTGCAAAGAAGTTTCGGCTAATGGAGATCGGATTGAAGTCGAGGGGCATCATGCATGCCTCCGTATCATGGTGAGCCAATCTCGCAAGACCAGATAGCAGCACGCAGGGTGTCTTGAAAAGCTTAGGCCTCACTTCGACGATGGCAGTGTGCATGTCCCTCGAGCATGCAGCCAGCCGCAGGGCGGTCAACATATCCATACACGAACAACAGAGGTCGAGGATGTCACTGGGGAGATTGCTCCAATCGCGGCTCATATGGATGCTGCGCGGTTCGCGTTTGGCCATGGTGCAGTTTGGAAGGGGGCTTGATCTACGGGGGAGAAGGATGTCAGTGCTGGAGCGGCTAGCGAGGGAATAGTGGTACTGGGGGAGGCGAGTGAGGCGACGGCACACGGGGGCACAGTGAGGTGGAGATGGAGATGGAGACGGAGATGGAGTGGTGCTATGGGAGCAGAGCGGGAGATGAGGCGAGGCACCAATGTGTTGTACAGCAGCAGTGACAGACTGCATAGTGCACAGGGTGAGGCTGACTTTGGTAACCCGTACACGCCGCCTCGCCTGGACTAGTATCAGGCGCAGCGTGTTGTCACTTCACTGTGAGAACCGGATGAATAGTATTTTGACCATCAAGTGTACCACAATTGTACTACTACTACTACTACTAGTAGTAGTAGGAACATGAGTACTCCAGTATTGTATAGCGGAAATAGGTCTCTCGTGCTAGCATGCATGTTCACTTCATCGTTCAGGTATCATCCATATTGCGAGCAGAACCAAATTCTCGTGCATGCCCAATCAACTCCCTGCTGCGATGCATGCAGTGGTCATTCTGGTGCATCAAGGACGGCATGCAGATTGTTCCACACTTGAGAAGAGGAAAAATGGAAAGGTAGAACGCGGCAGCTGAGGAAGAGAATGCTGGCTAACGAGGCTGGAAGGGGATCGAGCAGGAAGTTAATGCTCCACGCCTAAAGGTTTTGGGAAAACCTAATTTTCATAAGGTGACTCATACTCACCTAAACGGAGGGAGTATTCCTTAACCGGAGAATGTTGTGTCTCCCACTCACGCGCTCAAAAAAAAAAAGCTACGACACATTTTTTATCTGTTTGCATAGGTCCCACCTATCAGGAAGGATGGGCACGTACACGAACAGGTACGACTCCTTAGTCTACCCGCATAGCCTTTTTGTTTAGTCTACCTAGCCGACTAATCAACTGCCTGCACGCCACTTCTCCCATTTACTTCTCCAGGGAACCGATTCTCCTCAGCTTCTTCACCTCCCCTTCGTCTTCATTTGCATCTAAACCCCACTGCGTTCACATTGTTTTAACCTCTTTAAATAATCATCTACTACTTCAGTTAGACTAGCCATCTAATCCTAATTCTCCAAACCATAGCCCTCCGTTCCAGCGGTTCCAAATGGCGAAAGAGATCAAGATGCAAGTTTTTAGCGTCCAACATGTCCTCGTCGAAGGCTCGATGCGCATAGTTGCCACCGTCACCGTCCACCCAAGGGTTGTTCGGCAGTGGATCAACAATGTATCCAACTCCCTCGAAAAGGTAGAGACGAGGGTCATCGGTCTCGACGCAGAGTACACGGAGCGTGCCCCTTGGAAGATCCAGCGCGCCGCCGTCCTTCAGTTGTGCCTCGAAGATGATGTTTTGGTGTACCACATCATACACTCGCCCTCCATACCAGGTGAGCTTCACGATTTCTTGTCTCGGGAGGACGTATACTTCTGTGGGGCAGCCATCAAAGGGGACAAATAGAAGCTGGAGCCGTACAACCATGATTTGAAAAGCATCGCTGACCTACAAACCAGAATCTAAATTACTGCAGAAGATTGTGCTAAACAGACACCATCCCTATTCGACGTAGAAAATTTTGTGCTCGGTACAAATCTTCAGAAGGGTGACGAGACGGTGGCATTAAGGTCGTCTAGATGGGAGAATTATCCCTTGACGTACGAGCGGATAAAATATGCTGCACTCGATGCCCGTGTGAGTTTCGAGATAGCTGCAAGGTCCAAAGAGCTTGTTGCGAAGCCGTCTCCCACAGAGAATGAGAAGAAGAAGAAGAAGAAGAAGAAGAAGAAGAAGAAGAAGAAGAAGAAGAAGAAGAAGAAGAAGAAGAAGAAGAAGAAGAAGAAGAAGAAGAAGAAGAAGAAGAAGAAGAAGAAGAAGAAGAAGAAGAAGAAGAAGAAGAAGAAGAAGAAGAAGAAGAAGAAGAAGAAGAAGAAGAAGAAAATGCTGCACCAGCGGGAGGGCATTATGGATGGATGAACTATTTCCTCTCTTGTAAAAAAAATATTCCCTCTCGGTGTATATTGATATAGATGGACTATTTCGATGGCGTGCATGTCTTTGGAATAGAGTAGTAGCGTGGGTCCGCTTGACTATAAGGAACTATTTATCCGCATATATAGCTTTCTCTGCTACTCCTTCTAGTGATTGGCAGTGCATGTGTCCGTAGACATGACAGCTTGTCCATGGAAGTTCAACTACGGCGACCATCACGTTTCATCTCGCGATTCCCACGATGCCTCTCCAACCCACGGCACCACGCCCCCCGACGTGCGCCTCACCCCTCTCGGCCGCACCGCCCCTCTGCCTTTGTGTGCATGACATGTGGGCCACCTAAAATGCGGGGAGCATCAAGTTTCTACCACAGCCACCTGCGATTCCCACGACGCCGCTCGAACCCATGAAACCACATGTCCCCCGACCTGCGGCTCACCCCTCTTCGCCCCACTGACCCTCTGCCTTCAGTAACATTACATGTGGACCAGTTGATACGTCTCCAACGTATCTACTTTTCCAAACACATTTGCCCTTGTTTTGGACTGTAACTTGCATGATTTGAATGAAACTAACCCGGACTGACGCTGTTTTCAGCAGAACTGCCATGATGTTGTTTTATGTGTAGAAAAGAAAAGTTCTCGGAATGTCCTGAAAATCCACAGAGCGTCTTTTAGGAAAATATAAAAAATATTGGCGAAAGAATCAAGACAAGGGGGCCCACACCCTGTCCATGAGACAGGGGGGCGCGCCCCCTCCCCCTGGGCGCGCCCCCCTATCTCGTGGGCCCCCTGGACCTCCACCGACCTCAACTCCAACTCCATATATTCACGTTCGGGGAGAAAAAATCAGAGAGAAAGTTTCATTGCGTTTTACGACACAGAGCCGCCGCCAAGCCCTAATCTCTCTCGGGAGGGCTGATCTGGAGTCCGTTCAGGGCTCCGGAGAGGGGGATTCGTCGCCGTCGTCATCATCAACCATCCTCCATCACCAATTTCATGATGCTCACCGCCGTGTGTGTGTAATTCCATCGTAGGCTTGCTGGACGGTGATGGGTTGGATGAGATTTACCATGTAATCAAGTTAGTTTTGTTAGGGTTTGATCCCTAGTACCCACTATGTACTGAGATTGATGTTGCTATGACTTTGCTATGCTTAATGCTTGTCACTAGGGCCCGAGTGCCATGATTTCAGATCTGAACCTATTATGTTTTCATGAATATATGTTTGTTCTTCATCCTATATTGCAAGTCTATAGTCACCTATTATGTGTTATGATCCGACAACCCCGAAGTGACAATAATCGGGATACTTCTCGGTGATGATCGTAGTTTGAGGAGTTCATGTATTCACTATGTGCTAATGCTTTGTTCCGGTTCTCTATTAAAGGAGGCCTTAATATCCCTTAGTTTCCGTTAGGACCCCGCTGCCACGGGAGGGTAGGACAAAAGATGTCATGCAAGTTCTTTTCCATAAGCATGTATGCCACGAGGACTCAGCAATCCCATTACCATGGGTATCAAGACTAGCAAAGCTTAATGGGAAAGGAAGGGGTAAAGTGATGAGGTTGCAACAGCGGCTAAGCAAGTATGGTGGCTAACATACGCAAATAAGAGCGAGAAGAGAAACAAAGGAACGGTCGTCAACTAGTAATGATCAAGAGGTGATCCTGAACTACTACTTACGACAATCATAACCCAAAAACCGTGTTCACTTCCCGGACTCCGCCGAGAAGAGACCATCACGGCTACACACGCGGTTGATGTGTTTTAATTCGAATCTGGTGTCAAGTTATCTACAACCGGACGTTAACAAATTCCCATCTGCCACATAACCACGGGCACGGCTCTTGAAAGTTTATACCCTGCAGGGGTGTCCCAACTTAGCCCATGATAAGCTCTCGCGATCAACGAAGGATATACCTTCTCCCAGGAAGACCCCATCAGTCTCGGAATCCCGGTTTACAAGACATTTCGACAATGGTAAAACAAGACCAGCAAAGCCGCCCGATGCGCCGACAATCCCGATAGGAGCTTCACATATCTCGTTCTCAGGGCAACACCGGATAAGTCAAGCTACGAGTAAAACCAACCCTCAAGTTGCCCCGAGGTGGCCCCATAGGCTGCTCGGTTCGGACCAGCACTTAGAGAAGCACTGGCCCGGGGGGCTAAAATAAAGATGACCCTCGGGCTCCGGAAACCCAAGGGAAAAAGGGGGTAGGTGAGGCAAATGGTAAAACCAAGGTTGGGCCATGCTGGAGAAGTTTTATTCAAAGCAAACTGTCAAGGGGGTCCCATAAATCACCCGATCGCGTAAGGAACGCAAAATCCGGGAACATAACACCGGTATGACAGAAACTAGGGCGGCAAGAGTGGAACAAAACACCAGGCATAAGGCCGAGTCTTCCACCCTTTACCAAGTATACAGATGCATTAATTAAATAAGAGATATTGTGATATCCCAACATAATCCTGTCCACCATGGAGCAATCTTCAACTTCACCTGCAACTAACAACGCTATAAGAGGGGCTGAGCAAAGCGGTAACATAGCCAAACAATGGTTTGCTAGGAAGGGTGAAAAGGTTAGGGGCTGACATGGCAATTTGGGAGGCTTGAAGAGCAAATGATAGGAAGCGCAGCATAGTGATAGAACGAAGCAACTAGCATAGCAATGATAGTAGTGAGATCCAGGGTAGTGGTCATCTTGCCTGAAATCCCGCTAGGAAGAAGAACGAGTCCATGAAGAAGATGAAGCCACGAAGACGAACCAAGCATAGACGAACGAATCCTCACGATCGCAACGAAACGGGAACTATCGAGAAGAAGCACACAACATGGTAAACACACCACACATGGACATGACATGATGCTCAACCAAGCATGATGCATGACAAAGCTAGATGAGGCTACTCATGACAAGAGATGATGCATACAAGAGCAACACATCAAAGCAAGTTTAAATGAGGCCGGAAACAACATAGAACAAATCCGGTAAGTCCTCATATGCAAATTTAGAAGTTGGACCAGATCTGGATAAACCTTAGGTTCAAGTTGTTAAACAGAAAGTTAAGATGCACCAAGATGATCTACACGAGATTCTAGTCAAGTTACATATAAAGTTCATTTAATTCGGAGCTATGGCCTAGAAGATATGAGCAAAACAAGTTAAACATGGCATTGATGAAAAATGCATACAAACATCAAGCAAACACCTCAAAACAAGGATGCAACATGATAATATGAAACTTCATGCAAAATCAAGCAAGTTTCATATAGAGCACACTCGAAACGGAGCAACGGTTCAACACATACACACAATACAAGTTTAAAGGACAAGCTGTCCAAAACAGCAACTAGGCATCTAGCAAGCATCAAAACAACATTCTACAGTACCACAATATGAAAACAAAAGGCATGGACATGAAGTACAGGTAAAGCTTGACAAAACATGAACACTGAGCTATCTCCAGAAATCACTAGAACATGCTCAAAAGGACATGGCAAGATTGCAAATTATAGAAGTTTCAGGCTTGGCAGAAATAACATCAGGTTGCAATCTTTAGAGCTATCAAACAACATATTACAGGAACTTAACATGGCAAAAAAAGGCATGGCATGAATCTACTAATTACATATAACAAAAGTCCCTTACTGACCATGAGCCAAAAGGGCACAGAAAATATGATGGCGCCCATGTAAACATGGCAAATGATATGACAGATTCATACATGGCAGGAACAACAATAAGTAGGCATTGTGGTGAGCTTGAAACACTCACCACAGAGCAATACATGGCATGGAAAGGCAAACAACAGCAAGAAGACATGTTTATGAAGCTAATAATGGCAAGAGCAAGTTCATAGGGTGCATGGATCACTAACAACAATCATGGCAACATTGAACTTAATGTTAACAGGCTGACAGCAACATTATTTAGCAAGTTTGGAGCAAGATAACAACAAGTTACAGCAGGCTATAAATGCAACAGGGGCATGAATGGATAGAGCATGACATGTTTAACGAAACATCCTTAGTGAACATCTCGATATTATGCATATAATGACTTGTAGCAGCATGTTTACATAGCATCATGATATAGCAGAATCTGTCTAGCAAAACAGCAACAGCAAGTACCCTACTTCACGAGCTCAATGCACTCAGTACAAGATTCACAAAAATACATGGATGGCATCACTGTAAAGACGGTATGATGTAGTACAAAACACATGTAGGGCTCAAGCTCATAAGATGCACACATCAAAGGCAACAAAAATAACAAATCATCAAGTTATAACAGTTTCAGCAGATTAACATCATATAGCACTCTTGCAAAGATGATTTGGGCATCAAGATGAACTCAAATGAACATGGCACAATGGAATGAAATGAAGAGCATCTCTCAATGAACAATTTGATATATTACACGCACAAAACGGAGCAGTATACAACAAGTTATGGCATATCAAAGGGGGCACCAGAATGCTGGAAAAACTAGGGACTTGGAGAATAACAACCTCGCGGGGTCAACGCGGATCGGGTCGGGACAAGGTGGATCCGGGCGCAGCGGGTCGGGTCCGGCGCGGATCGGGTCGGGGCGGACCCGAACGGCAACGGCGGCGGTCCGGCGAGGAAGTTTGCCGGCGGGGCGGCAGATCCGGCGAGGGGGCCTCCTCCGGCCGGGATCCCGCCGGATCGGGGCGAAGGCGGACCGGAGAGGTGACGTGCAGGCGAGGCGGCGGCGGAGGGCGGTCGGGGCGGCGGCGGAGGCGAG